>NC_056726.1:1431233709-1431268709 GCF_019279795.1 Protopterus annectens
CAAAATCCTTCTGCCATGCCAACAAAATGCTTTAAACACAGTTGAGATTTGGGCATTGTAATTATGCTCAAATGCACACATACCAGGAACTCGAAAAAAAAATTTCAACTGTAACACAGTCCTTTTGAAATTACTGTGTTTTGTGAAATAACTGTACTGTAATACTGCACAAACTTGCAAACACTTTGCAAATCTCGATATCTCGAATACCTTTAGTAAATACAAAAAAAGAAACACAGCAAAAAATACTGTAGTTTCCCCTTTTTATGCATTTTGTGCAATTCAGAAATTATGTCAAGCATTTTGTAAGCACTTTGAGTATTTTTATCAATATATCATAATTTCAAACATTGCATTTAAATAGAAAGCTATTTTGAATGCTTATTTTTATATTCATTGAGTAAAAAATCATTTAAATGAGTTTTAGAACTTGGATTTATCCTTTAGACCTGTTTATAAGTTGTTTGATCAAGGATGATTCACTCCTGTATATTTCTCCAACTGTAACTGCACAACACATGGTCTTGAAGTATAAGTTTTGTTCGGACCCCCTTTCTCACAACAAGCCGTTTTAGACATCCTGCTTCTGACACCTTGTCTCATCTTGTGTATTCAATAAGACAATGAGGCTAGGTGTTCATTTATGCAGATTATTACACACAAACATATTAGGATGGAGGACTGAAGCATTAAACTAAATGAACTAACTGACTGACTACTACACAAGTTCATGCTTTCACTCTGGCTGCTCACTCGAAATGGCACTCTTGCTTGTACCTGCTCAGTACTTATATGCACATGTCCACAGACTAGAATGGATCTTAAAGATACAGCACACACTCTGTTCTGCACACCGAGTATTAAATATTATTTTAGTAATGGATTCCAGAATGCCATCACATACATCTAATCATCTGACTTCTGTTCTCATGCAACCTCCATTACTAGAAACTGCAGGATTTAGCACATATTTGTCAATAATACCAACACACACACACACACACACACACACACACACACACACACACACACACACACACACACACACACATAACACAAGCACTCAGGTCACTCCAAGGCAAGTACAAATATGACTCAGTCATTGTCCATGCTGGTGTGAATGACCTGAGACGTACCTCCCTGGACTACATGAAAAGAGACATACAGGAGCTCTCTGAGCATGTAGCCCAGGCTGGTATGACCCTGACCTTGAGTAGCATCTTACCCTCACCAAGAATGATGCCACAATATGAAGACAAGATGATCAATTTCAACAACTGGCTTAAGCATTGGTGTCATTCAAAGGGATCAATGCCTGTCAGCTTGGGATGATATGCACGACAAGCCACGATGCTTTGCTAGGGACGGCTTGCACCTGTCACCCCTGGGCTTTCGGATATTGACAAAGGCTCTTGCTACCCCCATAGTGCCTTTTTTAGGCAAGGCTCAAAAGACAAACCCACCTCCATAGGTATCACAAGGGATAAGAAACTAAGAGTAATGCTATTCAACGCTAGAAGTCTAAACCTCAAGATGCACGCACTCAAAACTCTCCTTAGCATGGAGAACATCGATATATATGCAGTAACAGAAACCTGGTTCAGGACTCCCGACAGCACCCCAGCACTACCAGGTTATACCTCATACCATGCTTTTCGGCCCCAAAACTTGGACCGAACCACAAAAGGAGGGGGAGTATCGATATTCATCAAAGATACCCACACCTCCAGGTTGGTGGCAAAGTATGAAGCATCAGAGACTATCCATGTGCAACTAACAGTGGGTAAAACTGCCTTCCAGTTTATAGCCTGCTACAGACCACCCTCCCAAACCCAGGAACCCCACTCGGCCTTCCTGAGAACACTGGAAAATATGAAGGTCTCTCCGAACACGATTATATTGGGCGACTTCAACTACCCAAACATAGATTGGGAGCATTACTCTAGCTCCAACACCCTTGCCCAAAGGTCCCTAGAATTCAAAAACTCAAATGCTATGGAACAACTTGTTACCACTCCCACAAGAGGGAAAAACATACTGGACCTGATCATCACCAACATGGGGACTCTATGCTCCAGACCAGAAGTGTATCCCTCACTGGTAAGATCAGACCATAAACTGATCTCACTGGATATTCACATCCCGACCTCATCCCCTGCCCAGAAAGCCACAGTGAAAAACTTCTCTAAAGCAAATTTCACACTCCTCAAAACCGAGGTGGAATCCTTCAAAGCCCCCGGGCCTGTGGAAAATACAGCCCAGACCACAGAATCCTTTATAAATGCATTCTATGAACACCTTCAGGAATGCATGGATCATGCAATCCCAAATAAAACCAAGACCCAATCCTCCAAAGGCAGACGACCTGTCTGGTGGACCCCAGCCATAAACAAACTATACAATAGAAGGAGGAAGCTACTACATGATAGAGCAAAATCCCAAAAGGAAGGCATCTCTGATCAGTATTAGCAAAAACTAAGGGCACTCATAAAATCGTCAAAGGCCAGCTTGAGAGAAAAACTGCACAGGACACTAAGGATAATCACAAGGCTTTCTTTAGTTATGTTAGGAACCTGGGTGGAATTCCCAGATATGCTCAGAATTAGTCCAAAATGACAAAAATACACTGATCCCACAGACATTGCCAACATCCTAGCTGACAGGTTCAGCGCAAACTTCTCCCTTCCCCACCAAAGGGCAAATATCTATTCCAGCAGAGTGCTGCCCCTGACATCTCAGATGCTCAGGTGGGAGCCGCCCTCTCAAAGCAAAAACACAGCATCAATGGGACCAGATGGTGTCCCAGGCTGGGTCCTACATGAACTCCAAGAAGAGCTAAACCCAAACATAAAACTACTGTTAAATCTCAGCCTTACTACAGGATATGTACCCAAAGAGTGGCGTACAGCAACAGTGGTCCCTCTCCACAAAGGTGGTGCCTCAACGGACCCTGGAAACTATCGCCCCATAAGCCTGACTAGCTTGGTCTGCAAAGCTATGGAAAGGATCATCATGGATCTCATAAATAAAGATATTGGGGACCTACAGACACTGGATCCTACCCAGTTTGGCTTTGTTAAGGGCAGATCCTGCCTCTTAAACCTGGTTGACTTCTTTGAAACAGTCACCAAGGCCATTGACGAAGGGAAGGTGGTCCACACAGCCTATCTGGACCTCGCAAAAGCCTTCGATACAATACCCCACTCGGGCATTATAGATAAGCTCACCAGCTTAAATATAACCCCTATGTCACTAGATGTGTTGCAAATTGGCTCAAGGACAGAACCCACATGGTTAGAATTGCTGGAGCCATGTCAGACTCCAAACCAGTTACAAGTGGCATCCCACAAGGCTCAGTCCTGGGACCTCTCTTGTTTGGTATATATTTCTCGGAGGTACAGGCCAACACGGAAGGACTGTGGCTGACCAAGTTCGCAGATGACTGCAAACTGGGCGCCATAATTGACTCTCCAGCCGACACAAGCATCCTCCAAAAGGGCCTCATAGAAACAGACAACTGGTGCCAGAGCCATGGCCTCAAGCTAAATGCCAAAAAGTGTATAGTCATCCCCTTTGACAAAAACAAAGTGCCCACAAATTACCACATAGGTGGTAATCCATTAAGTACAGAAGAAGTCATTAGGGACCCGGGGACCCAAGTTGATAGCAATCTCTCATTTGACAACCACATGGCCAAAGTGGTTAGAAAAACATGTTATATAGCCCACTTAATCATGAAGGGATTCACATCTAGATTAGGGGAGGTCATCGTGCCTCTTTACTCATCCCTCATCAGGCCCATAATCGAGTACAATGCCCCTTTTGGGATGTACCTTACCAAACTCCTGCAGCAACTGGAAAGACCCCAAAAGTACCTCACCAAGAGGATCAAAGGGCCCAAACAGATGCCATATGTTGCCCGGTTAAAGAAACTCCAGCTCTATTCAGTGGCATACCGCCTGCTCAGAGGTGAACTGTGCCTGACGTATAAGGTCATGTCCAACCCGGAATTAAGGGACATGCTGCACCTCAAAAAATCCAAATCCCATCGAGCTACATGCTCGAGAGACTTGAACCTCAGCACTGAAATAAATAGGACATGCTGGAGGGACAGATTCATAACCCAGAGGCTCCCTTCACTATGGAATAAAATCCCAGTCCAGGTTAGGCAGAGTCCCTCATTGACTCTCTTCAAGAGGAATCTTGATGAGTGGATGGGAGATGATAGGTTTACCCCGGGTATCACTTCTGTGTCACTGTTAGACAGAGGCACAGTATACTAACCTCGAAAAAGGGCATAGCAAAATTAATTTAAAATGGGTGGCGAAAGCCAAAGATACTCTGGCTAGGCTTATAAATGCCCTAGGGCAGACAGCCTGGTATGAACCTATGAACCTATGAACCTATGAACACACACACACACACACACACACACACACACACTCACACAGTGCCTTGCTAAGATCTGCTGCAGCTCCTGGAAGTCGTAAGACCATAAAACACTTGCACTCTTCCAACAGGAGCTAATAAACCATACTTCTTGAGACATTGCATCTCTGGCTTCATTCAAAACTATGAGATAATGGGCCAGATTCACGAAGGCTTGCACGGAGACTAAGAGTAGAGTAAGACTCCAGCAAGCCAACATGTCTGCCGAGCAATCCAGGAACAGCCGGCAGGGGCGTGCAAGAGAGCTCCTAAAACGACTCTTGCACAGACAGGGTTAGTTTATGCAAATTACCTCATTCGCTGCTGAAAGCTATGCAAATGAGATAAATTTGCGATCCAGGAAACACTAACCTGTCCGAGTAAGAGTAGTGTTATTTGCAGAAATGTACTCGGTTGGCAACTGAGTACCGTTCTGCAAATAGCAAAACGGAGCCATGACAGCTCCAAATAAAGGATGCCTCCAGTTGAAGAAGCATGCCAATGGCCAAATATATGGCCATTGGCATTTTAATGTGTTACAAAATAATAAAAAATATTTTTTTTTCCCTCGATCTCCGAAGTTTAAGCGTAGCGCAGTGCCGCGCAAATTTGCAGTGCACTAACAATCAGAAAATCAAAATTTAAAAGCCACAAATATGGATATAATTCAAAATATTCATCTGCCATGCAAGTGAATGGCAGGCTGAAGACAGCATGGCTACTGAGTAGTGGTTGCTAAGGGAGGAAGCTCAGTCTGAGAGATGTAACCAAGCATTAGTAGGCAATCCTATGCAAATGAGGATAAGGATAGTGAATCCCAATTTTTCCTGCTATGTGAACCATGTCCCTAGAGTGAAAGAGTGGGATAAGGGGAGTAACAGAGTAGTAGATGGGTGACATCATGAGGGGGTATGTATCAAAAAGACTGTAAGCTTATTGGAGCAGAGTGGCATGTGTTTGCTGTGAGTTACTCAGGAATAAAAGAGGTGTCACTACAGTTGTCTAAACTGAAACCCAGAAACCGAAGGTGTACGCTGTGGCTATCACTAAAGTTTCTTGCAAAGCTGCTTACACTGTGTGCACGTGTGTGCGCGTGCCTGTAAACCCGTCTAAACCTGTGTGCACGTGTGTGCACCCGTGTAAGCCTGTGTAAGGCCGTCTAAGCTTGTATACACGAATGTGCACCCACCTAAGCCTGTGTAAATTTGTGTAAGCCTGTGTGCGCACGTGTGCTCTCGTGTGCACATGTTTGCGCTTGTTTGCGCAACGCTGCCCCCTGTGGAAACAGAAAGGGAAAAGGAAGGAAAAGAAGTAGTAGGAAGCTAACCAAGGAGAACTAGCAGAGCTGCCAGGTGAAATCAATCAGAATCAGCCAATTACACAGGCAGTACACTAGTCCAGCCCAGCCCAGCACTTAAAATTCTGCAAACAACATTCCCCCATGTTTTTCTCAGAAACACTGCAACACTGCAGTCAACAAAGAGAAGTGAAAACTTAAAAATCTTAAACTGAGACATAAAAATGTTAGGGGCTGCCATTGCTGTTATAAGACAACATGTGCAAATGCTGAGGGTGGTGCCATTGCGAATGCTACTGAGAAACCCACAGTGAGGAAATGGAGAAGAGTTGTCAGACCCAGGGTAACCTACCAGGGGCTACATGAGCTGGAGATAGTGGAGCGTTATAGAGTGGACAGAGAGCTCCTGCAGCAAATTGTTGAGCTGTGCAGGCCACGCCTCACACACAGAACCAACAGACGGGAAACCATCCAAGTGGAAACCAAGGTATGTGTTGGCCTAAGAATACTAGCAACAGGTACCTTCCAGAGACCAACTGGTGATATGATGGGGATTTCACAGGCATCAGCATCAAGGGTACTGCACCAGTTCCTGAATGCTATGTCAGCACATGTCGGTGATCATGTATATTTCCCCAATTCCCTTGAGGTATTGACCAGCAATATGCATCTCTTCCAGCAAATAGCGGAGCACCCTGAGGTAGTGGGTGCAATTGACTGCATGCACATACACATCAAAGCACCAGCTGGTGAGCGAGGTAGGGCCTACATCAACTGCAAGTGCTTCCACTCCATCAACTACCAGGTCGTGTGTGATGCCCAGGGCATAATACTGAATATGTGTGCTGGCTGCCCTGGAAGCTACCACGATTCCCATATCTGGCATCTGTCGCAGCTGTACCAGACATTTGCCAATGGGGACATCCCTAATGGTCACCTAGTGGGGGATGCTGTATATGCACTGGAGCCCTGGCTGATGACACCCATCAGAAATGCACACACACCTGAACAAGAACTCCATAATAAGGCACACGCACAAACATGAAAAGTAATCGAGCATGTGTTTGGGATGCTCAAGTCACTGTTCCGGTGCCTGGACACATCTGGTGGAGCCTTGCAGTACTCACCAACTACATGTACCCAAATTGTCATGGTATGTGCCATGCTACACAATATGATCCTGTGAAAACAGCTGCAGCAGGAACAGCATGGGGCAGGGCCAAACAGCCCCCACCATTGCCAAGGCCTGCACAGGCACAGCATGACTCAGAGGAGGAACAACCTGAGCCTGCCCCAGTAGGCAGAAGGAGGCATGCCCAGTATGCCTTGTCCTTGGCAAAGAGGCAACGCATAGCACATACACTGGCTCAGTAGGAACCCTGGAAATGATACCTCTCTCTGACTCGCACATAAAATAAAAGGGATGCCTAACTTAACACTACCTGTTTCCAAACATGTATAGGCAGTGTAGTATGTGCATCCGACATAGGCAGCCCTGCAGCACCACCTGAGGCATGGTTGCCATGTTTTAAGCAATATAAAGCAGTGCTAAGCAGCTTTCACCAATATCTAGTATATGTAAACAAAATTGCTTGTGCAATGTTGGGCAAGGTCAGGGCAAGTTGAGCAAAGTCAGTTAAACATGCTCATATCTGCTTTACTGTTCCTTAAGCAGTCTGGTCTGGCCAGCATGAAAATAAAAAGCAGTGACAGGCCTTGAACCCAAGATACTGTGCACTATAGTCACAGTACTGAACCACTAAGCCATGATAGCATTTCAGTGGCACAGGTACAACAGGACAATTGTACACTAATGCAAACACAAAGCAATGCTGTATCATGTCCCTAAAGAGGAAAATGGGTAACCTTCCCCACACGCCTATGCAGAAAGAGAACATCAGGCCGGGCGTTATGATGTGGGTTGTGTAGGCTATGAACTCGCAAGCTAATATATGTGACATTGGACGCTAAGATCTGTAGTACAGTAGTATGCCTCAAGCCAGTACAATAGGCATTAATACAGACTGTAATGGTGTCCTGTACATAGCAGTGCAGGCACAGAAAATGTGTATAAGTGTCAGGTGAAACCCACATCCTATGTACACCGACAGTAACAATCCGGTGTGCCCACGGGTAGAAATGTACAAAGAATAGCTGTCCCCCCTGTATGTAGAAATGTTGATAAGTCTATGCCAAGTGTCTCATGGAAGCCCTGCAGGCACAGCATGACCCCTGTTGATCTATGACACAAAGGTGAGCCCTGCTGTAAAAATACAACCTGATTTACCATACACATATAGTATAAATGTATATACTGTGCATGCTCACACACTCCAACAAATGTAGTGGATTTCATTCAGCATCACACTGAAAGGTCATACTGGGCATGCTCACACACTTAAAGAAACAAAGCAAATGTCAGGCAGGAAGATACTGAAAGGTCATACTGGGCATGCTTACACACTTAGGCTAAATACGGATGTGATAATAAGGGATCTATGGACAAATGTGTATAGTCATCTCTACTTCCAGAAACACTTTCACAAAGTGGTCTGAAAATCCTGCTATGTGTTCACACAAACTGCCAAGGTCTGTGCATGTAGGTCAAAGGAGGTTGCCACTACTCAGCAGTCATCAGACCTGTCAGAGAGTACCACAACACACTTGTGATGAATCTGATTAGGCACATTCAGCAGCTAGAAAGACCAATGAAGTACCTTAACAAGAGGATTACTGGCCTCAAATAGTTGCCCCGTGCAACAAGACTGAATGTAACCCAATCTGTACTCTGTTGCATACTGTCTACTCAGGAGATCTCTGCCCAACAGACAGGTCCATGTCATGGTTACACTCAGATCTGTTCTGAGTTACAGCTCAATGGCACTAAATGTACAGAGCCAGCTGATATTGCCAACATCCTGGCAGATAGGATCAGTGTTAACTTTACCCCCCTCTCACCCATGAAAGAGCACATGTCTATAATGGAAGACTGCAAAGTTGCTGTTATCCCAGCTGCACATGCAAAAAACACTCTTCAAAGCCAGTATCACAACAGCCATGGGACTAGATAACTTCCCAGGCTGTGTAGTATATATTTCCCTGAAGTAAACATTAACATGGAAGTCCTGTGGCTACTGAAGTTTCCAGATGACTGCAAACTAGGAACCATCATTGTAAACACTAAAGATGTGGACATCCTACAAAAGGGCCTCACTGAGACAGATGGCTGTTGTCCAAGCCATGGGCTGTAGCTCAATGCCAAAAGGTGCATTATCATTACCTTTGTTAAAAACACTGTAGCCAAGAACTACAACATAGGTGGTAGTATACTTCACACTGTAAGTGTGACAAGACACCCTGGGTCACAGGTGGACAGTGGATATAACTGTGATAAGCACATTCCCACAGTAGTCAGGAAACCCTCTTATGTGGCACACCTCATCACAAAATGTGTCTCATGCAGAATAGAAGAGGACATTGTTCCCCTCTACTCACCTCTCAATAGAACTATAAAAGAGTACAATGCCACTGTTGCTATGTACCTCACAAGACAACTACAACAACTGGAAAGCCAGCAGCAATACCTCACAAAGAGCATTAGTGGCCTGAAATACATGCCATACACAGACCATCACAGAATGCTCCATCTGTACTCCCTTGCATATCTCCTACTCAGAGGTGTTCACTGCCTAACATACAAAGCTATGTCAAATATAGAGCTGTTGGATATGATCCACGTAAAACACTCACAATCACTTTGACCTTTGGACCCAAGACCAGCACTGAAATAAATAGGACATGCTGGAGGGACAGATTCATAACCAGGAGGCTCCCTTCACTCTGGAATAAAATCCCAGTCCAGGTTAGGCAGAGTCCCTCATTGACTCTCTTCAAGAGGAATCTTGATGAGTGGATGGGAGATCGTAGGTTTACCCCGGGTATCACTTCTGTGTCACTGTTAGACAGAGGCACAGTATACTAACCTTGAAAAAGGGCATAGCAAAATTAATTTAAAATGGGTGGCAAAAGCCAAACATACTCTGGCTAGGCTTATAAATGCCCTAGGGCAAATAGCCTAGTATGAACCTATGAACCTATGAAATACAAAAGGAAGGGGTGTAGCCATTTACCTTATGGATATCCACACCTTCAGGTTACTGGCACAGCATGAGGCCTTGGAGACCATTCAAGTGCAACTAACATTGGGCAAAGCTGCCCATCAGATTGTAGCCTGCTACAGATCACATACCTTGTCTCAGGAACCTCACTCAGTATTCTGGAGAACAATGGCAAATATAAAGGTCCTATCAAACACCATTATATGAGGAGATTACAACTACTCAAACATTGAGTGGGTGAATTACTCGTATACAATGTCCTTTGCCCAATGTGTCCTACAGTTAAGAAACCCTAACACCCTGGAACAGCTGGTCAGCATGCCCACTAGAGGTGATAACATACTGGACATGATCATCACCAACATGGGGTACCAGTGTTCCACAACAGAGATAAACCCCTTGCTGGTAATATCAGATCATTAAGTAATCACACTGGACATCCACATCCCGCCCCCACACCCAGTCAATGAAACCAGTGTGAAGACATTTGCAAAAGCAAACTGCACACTTCCCAAGACCAAAGTGGAACGTTCCGAAGACCTCTTGCTATAGGATAATGGTATGCATTCTGCAGAATCATTTACAAGTGCATCCTATGAACATCTACAGGGATGCATGGAATGAGACATCACAAATAAAACCAAGATGCACTCCTCCAAAAAATAGGACAACAAGCAGGTGTTTGTAGTCCATAAATAAGCTAGACAAGAGAAGGAGGAAACAAACACATGATAGATCCAACTTCACTAAAGGAAAGGTATCACTGATCATTATCAGGAAGAAACAATGATTGCTCATAAAATAATCCAAGGATGGTTTCTAAAGACAAATAGCTAAGGAATGTAAGAATAACAACCACAAAGCCTTTGGTAGCTATACCAGACATGTAGGTGTCAACTTCAAAATATGCTGTCAACTACTGAAAAAAGGAATGACACCAAACCAACTTTCATTGCCCACATCCAGGGGGGACAAGTTCAGTGTAAACTCCCCCCATCACTCCCAAAAGGGCCGTGTCCATCACAGAAGGATGCAGAGACCCAGATGTCATGCACATGCAGGTAAAGACAGCCCTCACCAAAGCTAAGAACATAGCATCAATGTAACTGTATGTTGTCCCAGGCTGCATCTTACACTAGGCCCATAAGGAACTACACCCTCACCTACATTCACTGTCCAGACTCAAGCGTACCACAGGCTATGTACCCAAAGAATGGCATACACTAACAGTCATCCAGCTCCACAAAGGGTGTGCCAAAACAGAACCTGGAAACCATTGCCCAATATGTCTACTCAGCCGGGTCTATAGAGCTATTGAGCAAATTGTCATGGAACCCATACACTGAGACATTGGAGATCTCCAGACACTGGACTCTACACAACTTCGTCTTGTTAAAGACAGAGCATGGCTCCCAAACCTAGTTGACTTATTTAAAACAGTTACCATGAACATAGATGGAGGTGAAAGTAGTCCACACAGCCCACCTCGACCTCACTAAGGGCTTACCACACCATTCCCCACTCTGTCATCATGGACAAGTGTACCAGCTTGAACATTAACAGCTATGTCACAGAATGGGTGGCCAAGTGGCTCACAGATCAAACACACATGTTCATAGTTGCGGGTTCCATGTCCAACTCTAAGCCAGTCACAAATGGCATCACACAGGTCTTGGTCCTGGGACCCCACCTGTTCAGTAGATACTGCTCAGAGGTACAGGCAAGCACAGCAGGTGTATGGCTGAACAGGTATGCAGATGAATGGTATCTATGGTCCATAATTGACTGTACAGCCGACACAGACATCCTCCAGAAGTGTCTTACAGAGACAGATACCTGGTGTCAAAACAATGTCCTCAAGCTGAATGGCAAAGAATGCATAGTCATCCCCTTTGGGTAAAACAAAGTGCACACAAATTACCACATAGGTGGTAATCCAGCATGTACAGAGAAAGTCATTATGGCCCTGGGGACACAGGTAGATAGTAAACTCACCTTTGATGATCACATGGCCAAAGTGTTTAGACATTCCTTCAATGTAGGCCATCTAATGTCACCTAATGTAACCCACTTTGTATAGTCTGATGATGTCACCATCCTACAAATATACCTGTGGAAAGGAAAACTCCCAGTAATGTGTATAGTGTGTCATGTTAATGCGTACTCCTTTAGTGTCATGAAGTAGTTAGGTAGGGGTTTGACTCCTGCACTGGACATGTGTTTGTGTGTGGTCTCCTTGGGAAGAATCAACCTCTTAGGAGAGTAGTGAAACACCTCAAAAGTGGTAAACTAACCTTTGTCAAGTCTGATGATGTCACTATCTTACAAATATACCTGTGGAAAAGAGAACTCCCAGTAATGTGCATAGCGCATCGTGTTAATGTGTACTCATGAAGTAGTTAGGTAGGGGTTTGAATCCTGCACTGGCCAACTGTGTGTGTGTAGTTTCCTTAGGAAGGAGCAACCTTTTAGGAGAGTAGTAAAACACCTCAAAAGTGGTAAACTAACCTTTGTCAAGTCTGATGATGTCACCATCCTACAAATATACCTGTGGAAAAGAGAACTTCCGGTTATATGTATAGTGTGTTGCATTAATGTGTACTCCTGTAGTGTCATGAAGTAGTTAGGTAGGAGTTTGAATCCTGCACTGGTCAACTGTGTGTGTGTGTGTGTGTGTGTGTGTGTGTGTGTGTGGTCTTTTTGGGAAGGAGCAACCTTTTAGGAGAGTAGTAAAGCACCTCAAAAGTGGTAAACTAACCTTTGTCATGTCTGATGATGTCACCATCCTACAAATATACCTGTGGAAAAAATAACTCACAATAATATGTATAGCGCATTGTGTTAATACGTGCTCCTCTAGTATCATGAAATAGTTAAGTAGGGGTTTGAATCCTGCACTTGGTGAATGTGTATGACACTGTCGGTCAATATGTTGTGGGTTTGCTTTTACTACTGTATGACATATAAGTATGCATTGCACATGTGAACTAGCTGTGTGGCAAATACATATACGTACATGTTACCTCTATGATTGCATGTGTGGGAACCCTGCTTTCTCCAAGAACACAGCTGTCATCCTTGCCAGACTGTGCTGGTGCTTCCCAGACCTTAGGTCACATCTGTATGCTTGTGACAAGCCCAGCCACTGCAGTGATCCCTGGCCTAGGTCATCTGTGTCACACAAAGTCATTACGTTTCCTATTGGAATGTGTGTGTGAGGGTCTATGGCCAAGGTATATGTCAGACCTGTTCAAACGCAGCAAAGTCTGTCAATGATGACTATTCATAAAAGGTGTTGAACAACCTTTGTGGATATGCAGGCAGACCCCTTATTGCTTATGTGATCCACAGAGGGATTTCAAAATACCTCTGGAAATGTGATTAACAAAGGACAGATGACGTAACACTTGGTTACATGTACACATTGGTACCTGTTCATCATGTTGGTGACTACTACCTATGTGGTACTGTGGGGATAATATGTTCCGTAAAGGTGGATGACTATGCTTAGTTTGGCTTATAGCTTTACAGCATGGGTTTGACAACAGGCATCTGTCTGTATGATACCCTTGTGGAGGATGTGTGTGTCATCTGGAGAATGCATTATAGGCCACAGTATGCATTAGCAGACGTGGACGGACATATCCCTTCTGTGATTGCTTGTACCTAAGAGAGCTATATGCCAAACAGGAGTGGTGTCAGTAATGGGTGCAGGTGAATACCAGTGGTTACTGGCATAGTATAGTACCTGAAGGATCCAAATGTTGCTGTGTGTCCTACATCTGTGTGGCAGTTGTCAAGACATCATCTAACGATTGGTTATGGTCAGGCTGTGGAAGTGATGTATACTACCAGAATGCAAAACAATGATAGATAGTAATAGTATCACCCACAGCACAGTGCCAAACCATGTCATACACACATGTGTAGTCAGGTTCCGAAATGTGTGTAGTACAATGCATACAGCCACCAATAGAAACTATGGAGTGTTACTGTGTAATACAGAGCATGTCACATTGGCCATGTGTCCACTATGCACGTACATGCAGACAGTGCACCTCCACCATGTTCACAACTGTACACCTGCAAATCTGTGCTACACACATCCCACACATACTGTCCACTCTCTAACACATGCTGCCAATACTGCACACATCAGCCAAGTGGCACGTGGCCGGACAATACACAATTGGAACCAACACTGGTGTAAACAACACTATGATGACAATCATAGCATTAATGCATCATGCCTGCTCAGCCACACCTTCAAGCATATCATTACACTGTACTGCTGACAACATGCTAACATTGCTATACTGTTATAAAGACAACCTGTGCATCAGCACCATGGTAGCCTGTTCCTGCATCGATGTTACAGATGACAGGAGGCAGCACAGGTGTCATCATATGCACAGGGTGTGTTGTTGGTTTGCCAGAGGCCTACAGTGAGCCATCCAATTGACGTGTGTGTGTGTGTGTGTGTGTGTGTGTGTGTGTGTGTGTGTGTGTGTGTGTGTGTGAGCGGCAGGAATACTGGAATGGGCCAATGTTGATGTGATGTGTGTGGGTATGTGTTAGCCCTAGGTGTCTGGAGTATGTGTGTGTGTCTGCATGCACACAGTTCCACCATGTGGCTGACATATACGGGTATTTGTGGGACAGCCACAGACTGTACCTGCGAGGCTTTACAGACCACCGTCTCTGGCCACGGATACGGTACCTGTGCCTGGCAGGGGTGCTACTGACACTATCATGTACCAAGCCAGACTGGGTACTATCCCCAGAGGTGGATGGATGTACACTGGACACAGGTTCCTGCTGGAACTGTCCAGAGCCACATGCATGTGGCCTTCTAGGATGTTCTATGGACAGCCCACCCCCAACATTGCTGGGGCTGGTACTGGCACTAATGGAGTGGCTGTGGCTTGAGGGACATCTGTGGTGACTGCCAGCTGCTGATGTTGCTGGCATATGTCCACGTCGATGACTCAACCGTCCCGCACTGTCCTGACACATGGACATGACATTGCGGAGGATATCTAATGTCTCTCCCCAACGTCTATCAATGACCTCGGTGTAATGACAGATGGCACCTGCTAGGTCATGGATACTGTCAATGACGGCGGTGTTATGTGCCCTCTGTGCCCTTAGTCCCTGTCTGGTGTACCGTTCCATGTGTGCCTGTGCCTCCATGACAGCCTGGGACATGCATGACATTGTCAGACCTGTGGCACGTCTGCCAGTGGCATGATGAGCAGCAGTGCTCCTACAAGAACCCCTGGACATCTGCCTATGTGGTACCCTTCCAGACATCTGGGTATGGCTGCTGTGTTGGGATGCATGTGCCATGGATACCACACTGTCCTGGCCAATGCCAACTGTATGCTGTTCCTTAGCTATGGGCATTGGTGATGGATGCATTGGCAGTATGACTGTATGCATGGATGGGGTGGACAGCTGTGTACTGTTGATTGATGGCCCAATGACAGACCCTGGCAAACATGCCTGTGCCTCAACACACCTATCATCAGTATCACTGTTTTACTCAGTGACATCAGTTTTCCTGCTGCAGTGAACCAGCCCAAAGTCAGCACCTGTGAGAGGAAGACAGGAAACACATTTTATGACCTGTACATGATGTCGGCACACATGCACACATGAACATATGAACACATGCACACATGAACACATGAATACATGCACACATGCACACATGGACACATGAACACATGAACACATGAACACATGCACACATGAACACATGCACACATGCACACATGAACACGAACACATGCACACATGACACATGCACACATGAACACATGAACACATGCACACATGAACACATGCACACATGAACACATGAACACATGCACACATGCACACATGAACACATGCACACACACACACACACACACACACACACACACACACACACACACACACACACACACACACACACAACACCAGCAATCCAGAACATACTCAATAACGGGTGATGGTGGGGTACAGTATCACAAGGCAAACAGTTATATCACACGTGTCAGCATGCAGGACATGTGTTTCCCAACAGCATGCAGTGCGGGTGTTGACAGCCCTTGCCAATAACACTATACATGTCTTTGATGTACGTGTGTTGTTGTTCAGTGATTGGCCTCACCCTGGAATGCACTGTGTACATGGACACAACAGTGCTGTGCAAGTATTATAAGCTCTGCAATGTCCTGTGCACCATCTATCACAGGTATACATATCATGGCTGGATGTGTATCTGTGTGTCACATAGATATCCATTTCTGATTTGTGTGTCTGTGTCTACAGCAGATAATTGTGGACATAGGATTAGCACATGCATGCTATGTATACACACAGGATGAGTGGTGCATGTTTACCTGATGGAATACCATTACTCAACATGGCCATTGTACAATGGTTATGGTGAGTGTAGGACATATTGTGGACATGCCAGTGCCAGACATGACATGGCATGCTACAACACAACTGCGACATTAAACATCACACAGACACAGTGTGTGTCATGTGACCAATACACTCAATAGCATTACAAGACATATATGTGTCACTTTGTACAAATGGTGATTGCTATGCATATTGTGTATAGGTGCCTATGTTTGCACACACACGACACTGAGATGCATAGCAGGTAATGCTATGTGTAGTACTGTGGTCATTGTAACTGGATGGGGTGTACTACCATGAGCCATCATCATGCAGCATCATGTGGTCACTCAAGGCTACTAATGTGTGCCAGACCGGCACATACCATGCTGTACCAGAACTGCAGTACCCTGGCTACATTCACCATTTCACAGCCAGTTGTTACATGGGTTTGTAAGGTGCACAATAGGGGGCATTGCCTACCACGAATGTGTAATGTGTCGAAGAGTGTTGCACAGCCACATGTGAGGCATCTACCCCTCAGGTATATTATGTGTGCTGTGTAGATGAAGTGTGAGATACTGTAGTGTGACCTTACAGCGGGCGTCTGAATATGCCATGTGTAGCATGTTAACGTGTACTGCGTATGACAATGTTGTGTATGTTGTGTGCATGTGTATCGACTCTGCCTATCCAATGTCCACATCAGTGTTGCCACAATTGTGTGGAATGCTCTGTGTATTATATGTGTTTTAGGCAGCTACCCAAGTTACTGGGATGTGCATAGTCTCACAGCAAACATGCACAGCATGCATTATGCGTATGTGTGTTACGTGTACATGGCCTACACCTCAGCTATGACATGCACATTTAATTAGCAGTATTAAAGGTAGAACACACTCACCAGCATGGGTCGGCTGCCTTGCTGTCACACCAGAGGGACCTACAAGGATATGAGACACTTTGTCAGTGGCAACAACTGTGGCATTGCTACTGTGTGTTTGCATTCGTACAGTAGTACAAAGGTTGACAATCACAGGCCTACAGATTGTATTCCTAATTATTGCTATTGCACAACACTAGGCACCACATCATCTAACTACGCAGTACACATCTCACATAAACATGCTCTAACAATAGAGGTAACAGTAGTCTACAGCTATGCCATGTTACCTGCATGCTCCATGTCAGCTTGCTGGGTGACTCTGGCCTCCATGATGACACACGTTAGTTGTTGGGGTTGTTGTTGGCCAGGAGCCACCTGACTCAGGAGCAGCTCCTCCACTCTGGTGAGGGGGAGGGTGGATGGCTACCCACCCACCTGTGGCAAGCTGCTGTCTGCGGATCTCAGACACATGTTGCCGGACATGTCTAATTAAATCACTGCAGTGATGGTGTACCTGCTCATATGTCCGGTTATGCATGCCTATGTCATTTTCCCGATGGACAAGCTCTTGCCACAGCACAGTCTGCTCATGCTGGTCCTGGCTGGTTCTAGAGAACAGCAGGGCATACTGCTGCACCAGGCTGGATGTTATAACCTTTTCATCTGCTGTGCTATAGGCAGGATTACGATGGTGGGACATAACCCTGGAAGACAATGAAACAATATGTGTGAGCAAGTCATGAGGCACACATATATTTCTAATGTACAGATATCAATTAACTGCCATATATAGCAACCTATTGGCTGTCAGAAGATACACACTTTCAATACCACATGTCAGTACTCAACCCACAACTGCCTGACAGTGCCTGGCACACTCTATATATCAAACCACGTTTTGCACAGCAACAAACTTACGACAGTATGTAATACTATACAACAGTACATGGCACACTGTATGAGACACAATGCACAACTTATACACAGGAGGTATATATCATGCTAATGCATCATGAAAAGTGTAATCCATTGCAATGATTGTAAAGTCCAGTGACAGTATCACCAGTATACCACACTAGTCATTGATGGCAGACCCCTGCCTAACATGTGTGCACATTCGTGAATATATGTGGCATACTGCTGTACTACACTACACATGTTGCTAGATATGCAGTTATATCCTGTAACACACATATGACCAAGGCCATGGTGCAGGCATACACACACACACACACACACACACATCAGACATACATACCAGACACATAGGTATGGCAACACAGGTGACCTTTACCTGTGTACCTTACAGTACTGTGTGTCAGTAGTTACGAGACCATATGCCTGAGGTATGTAATCTGTGAGGACTACAGGGAACACACGGAACAGTGGTTCCAATAAATGTGGACGTACACCATACTGTGCTGTTTAGGCATACAGCTTTAGGTAGTACTACAATTCATACAGGAGTTGGATTTGTCAGCAGTAACACTCAGTAAGCATGCATGTACTGCTTTAGCCTACAATGGGCACCCCAGTCGACAACAAGGGACTATGTCAGAATGTATGGCATACTGCTTTTCCAGCCTAGCAATTGTATACACATCTTTTGCTGGGATCACAGCTAGGACACATAATACCATGACAGAAACAGTTTCCCACTAAGCTATCACACATAAACCAAACTCTGACACATTCACCAACACATTCACCATCACACTCAGTCAAACTCACATAGCAATTATTGCAACAAGTACATGTGGGTGTGTATCACTTCATAGGTAGGTAAGAGGCTATTGGCCCTAGGGCCTATAGAAGCCTAGCTATATGCTACCCTGGCCTTTGACACACACGTCATTGCATTTAACATGGCCCTGTCAAGTAGAGACACAGGGGTGATTGCCTGGGTGTATTCACTGTCTCCCATACAATCTTCATGATTATTTATGACGACTGCTAATTAGGTGCTCTGTTTGCTATGGATAGTTGGTTTGTTCCAGAGTAATGGATGTCTCTGAGATGGGAATCTATCCCTCCAGCATGTGCTGTTTATTGTGGTCAAAAGGTTTGGGTCCCTAGAGCGTGTAGCTCATAGAGATTGTGATCTGTTTAAGTGCAGCATGTCCAACAGCTCTGGTTTTTACATAGCTTAGTATGTTAGGCAGAGGTCACCTCTGGGTAGGCGGTATGTGACACAGTGTAGTTGTGGGTTTGTGGGATGGTCTGCATAGGGCATCTGGGCTGGTATTAGTCTTCGTGAGGTATGTCTTTGTCATTTCCAGTTGCTGTGGATGTCTTGTGAGGTACTTACCACATGGGGCATTATACTCTATAATGGGCTTTATGTGTAATGAGTAGAGGGGAACACTGACCTATATTTCCCTGGATGACACACCTTTTGTGATGATGTGTGGCAGGTAGACAGATTACATGACTAGTGTGTCACTGTGATTATCAAAGGAGAGACTACTGTCCACCTGTGTAGACTACCACCTATGTGGTAGTTCATGGGTACAGGGTTTTTGCCAGAAGGGATTCCAATGCAGTTTCAACATTGAGCTTGAGTCCATGGCTTTGTCACCAGGCATCTGTCGCAGTAAATATGACCCTAGCTCTCTCTCTCTCTCTCTATATATATATATATATATATATATATATATATATATATGTATGTGTATATGTATATATATATATATATATATATATACATATATATATATATATATATATATATATATATATATATATATATATATATATAAATACACATAAATATAAACATACA
This sequence comes from Protopterus annectens, assembly GCF_019279795.1. Taxonomy (NCBI): domain Eukaryota; kingdom Metazoa; phylum Chordata; order Ceratodontiformes; family Protopteridae; genus Protopterus; species Protopterus annectens. The sequence goes on from NC_056726.1 coordinate 1,431,253,620, forward strand.
TTGGTGTACATATAGATATACATATAGGCACATATACAGTCCACCTTTCATGGTGGGAATATCAATTATGCAAAGTTTGCGAGGTATACTGTTATGTACTAATATTGCACAGTGTTGTGCAGAATGCATTGAAGGTGTTCTTAGCACATGTAACTTTAGCAGGCCTCACTGGCTGCAACACTGCAAACCTGACAATTCATACCCACAGCGTTTAACCACCACATGTCATATACCAGCACTGTATGCTGTCTTGTTTGCCACACACTACAACCTATATAGAAGTATGCACATAACAACCTTCAACAACATATATAGTCCACCCTTCACAAACAGTTGCAGTATGTCCCTTGCTCTATGCACATGTACAGATGCTAATATATCTGACACAGACAGATCTCTCCGTATGTGTGTGCCATACACACACAAGGTCCACACTGTTGTAAGTCCATTGACCTCACGGCTGACCTGTTGGGCCTTGCTGCAACATGAACAGGTGTCACATGTGAGCACACAGTAATATTAGAGGGTGTAGATATAGCTGCAAATGCTAGATTAGCATACTAGCTTGGTACAGTTGTTGCCAATGCTAAGCTAGACTAGAAACCACAACTTCTCCCATATTACAGCCAATAGAAAGCCAAGTGACTTCCTTCTACTAAGCCTAAATATTAGAAGTATATCCAACAAAGTCCATGAACTCCATGCCACCATAGACTTATACTCCCCAGATATAGTCATCCTGACAGAAACCTGGCTAAAACCTCACATTACCAGTGAGCAAATACTCCCTACAGGTTACGGCATACTAAGAGTAGACCGGCTAAACAAAAAAGGTGGTGTAGCTATAATATTTAAACAGCATCTAAACATCCAGATCTTAAAATCATCAGCTCCACAAATAGGCAATGAAGAAATAATATATACCAACCTCAAAATTAACCAAAACAAAACCATCAACATAATTGGATGCTACTTCCCACCTGGCCAAAACATCCCTCCACTAGAAAACCTCCTCAACTGGTCTACCCACCATCTCCCCCAAGAAACTATCATCGTAGGTGATTTTAATATTGACTGGCAATCCTGTTCTGGCAACAATCCAACCCATCATATACACCTTCATGGCTTACCCAACTAGTCCAGTCACCAACAAGGATAAATAAAAACTCCAGCAAGCACACTACCCTGGATTGGATACTAGTCAGTAAGAACCCCCAGTCATATATAAAAGGTTGCTTATCAGATAGCCTCAGTGATCACTCCCCAACATTCCTACTCATAAAATAGCTGTACCAAGCTAAACCTGTCATCTATTGTCAAATACGTAAAAAAATAAACTTTAACCCACTCACATTCATCTCATCCCTCAAAGAATGTAACTGGCATGCTCTAAAGTACCTCAGTCTAGATGACGAGTTGAATTTTTAATACTACCTTCCTGAACATCCTTAATTACCATGCCCCCATAAGATTTTCCAGAACCAAAGCACAACCCTCCCCATGGCTACAGAAAACCACTAAGTCAGAAATGAAAAACAGGGATAAAGCCTGGGAGCACTGGCACAAAACCAAAACCCCGCAGCTAGACAGAAATTCCTAGAACTACGCAATAGAGTCAAAAGCTAATAAAATGGGACAAATTCCAATACTACCAGTCTGCCCTAGACTCCTCACAACACAACCCCAAACAATTCTGGTCCTCCATAAACTCCATCCTCCACCCAGGTAAAGTCAGTACCCCTCCTCCTAACATCCCTCACTCCTCAGAAAATATTGCTACCTCATTCAACACACACTTCACCCAAACCATACTATCACTAGCTAAACAACACAACCCCTCCCTCCAACCCACACCTTCAACTAGTAATCTCCCCACTGCCTTCTCTTTTTCTCCTGTACCTACCTCTAACATAAACAAACTCTTAACTAAACTTAAACCCACCAAATTAGCAGCAGACAACCTCCCAAGTGAATACCTACAAATTGCAGCTGATGCTCTGGCCTACCCAGTATCCATCTTGATTAACCGATCTCTGTCAGAAAGTTACATTCCCACATTGTGGAAAGTCTCACATATAATTCCCCTCCACAAAGGCGGACCCTCTGCAGAACTAACCAGTTACCACCCCATAGCTATTCTCTCTCCACTCTCCAAAATACTAGAGAGATGCATACACTCTCAGGTCTCACACTACCTCCTTACTAACAACCTCCTTTCCAGTACTCAGCATGGTTTCCGACCAAACCATAGCACCACCACTGCCTTACTCTCCATTACTAACACTATCCTTCAGCATAAAAACAATGGCTATCTCTCCTCTGCTACTTTCCTAGACCTATCTAAAGCATTTGACATGGTCCCACACAAACAACTTATCTCTGTCCTCAATAACCTATCTTTCTCACAATCAGTCACCAACTGGTTTCAGAGTTACCTGTCTGACCGCCAACAATCCATTGTATGGCAGAATGACATATCTCCCCAACTACCTGTCTCCATAGGGGTTCCCCAAGGATCCATCCTTGGACCCCTACTTTTCTCTGTTTACACCAATAATCTAGCCTCTGCCACCAAACATGGCACTCTCATCCAATACGCAGATGACTCAACCATCATCTGCTCAGCCCAGTCCCTACCCAAACTGCAAAAAGTCACACAGGAAGCCTTTTCCTCTATTGAAACATGGTTATCCGATGCCCAATTAATACTCAACCCAAACAAAACTAAACTACTCATCTTCCAACCCACCAAACATACTCAAAACAACTCTCACTTTAACATCACAGCAAAAGACAACACCACTATATACCCAACTGAACACACCAAATTGCTAGGAGTGGAAATAGACAATAAACTAAAATTTGACATTCACATATCCATGACCATAAAAAAGTCCACAGAAAACTAGGAGCATTATACAGAAATAAACAATTTCTCACCAAAGCAGCAAAGATTTCAATAGCAAATTCCCACCTTATCTCCACCCTACTTTATGCCTCTCCAGTATATACCAACCTAAGGCAATGTGATCTAAACAAGCTAGAGACCTGCTACAACAAAATCACAAATTCGCCACAGGGGCATCCTACCGTAGTCACCACTGTCTTTCACTTGCTGAACTGGGCTGGCTTGAACTCCCTCACCTCCTTCAGTGGTATCAACTCTCACTGCCCACAAACTAGTAAACCATCCACTAAATGTCCCATCCCTCCAGAATCTACTCCAACCCTATCGCACCACCAGACCACTAAGATCCAGCAACAAAAATCACTTGCAGATCACTAAAGCCAATAACTCTGCTGGTGAAGCACTATTCTCTTGTGCCATAGCCAAATTATGGAACTCACTCCCACCCACAATTACCTCCATACCATCATGCACCAACTTCAAAACTTTATTAAAAGCGCACCTAAAACATGCTGGCTATGCCCTTGCAACTCCCACTCTAATATCATCCACCCCATCCAACTACTACCTTTCTTTCACCTCCACTAACTACCTTGATGATAGCAAGCTCAGATGCTCATAAGCCTAGTACTTATTATACAGCAGGAACTTCTCATTGTTACATTTGTTAATGCCTGTTATGTACTTCACAGATAAAGATTCTAGTTGTCTACTGATGTACTATGTTCTTCATCTGTAAATATGTTGTAAGTAATTTCTATGTTAAATTGTTAATCGCTATGTAATCCAATGTAACTACTGTCTGTTTATTTTACTGTGGAGCTTTTCTCCCCAGGCCTCTGCTGAAAATGGACCCACGTCCAGTCGGACACTCCCGGTCAACAAATTTAAATAAATAAATAAAATAATAAATAAAGCTACACGTTAATATGATGATCATGCATTTCTTACTCTGTCACATCCTTGTTTATATAACTGTATGCGCTACTCCCCCAAACAGCCATTGTACACACTACTGTACAGCACACAGATAACATGGATCAGATGTTTGACATTTAATGCTGAACTACATATATCACAGTCGTATCCCACTGCACACAGCTACACACTGATTTCTCCATGGCAGTAGTTATGCAGGGCATCTGTGCATAGATACGTACTGCTGCCACATATGGACAATTCAAAGTATGTACAGTACTCTTCAAAAACATCTACTACTGCCAGTAAATACATATCAGTTACATACCTTTACTTTGTATGGGTTTGTATTATTACGTTCCATGTGTGTAGTAATAATTATTTTTTTAATTATATATATTTTTTTATTTTTTTTATGTTGATTTTTTTTTTCCTGTTGCTGTGGCTGTTGCTGTTGTTGTTGTCAGTGTCTGTCTGTGTGTGTCTCTGTGTCTCTCTTTCTTGCTTGCTTGCTCGCTCTCTCTCTCTCTCTGTGGCTGCAATGAAATGATTGCATGTGTGGACAGCAAGTACAGCCTGCTTTTAGAGGAATCTGCACATGTGCATGTGATGGCCTCTGCACCAATTTGTGGCCACCATTTGGTAATTGCATGCAGCCTGCTGTGTGGTAATTGCAGTACTCACTGTCATAGCAACCCAATGCTATAAATTGCTAGGTCAGGTAGGCATAGGCCTTTCAGCTTTCCAAAGTGGGGCCCATGCTTGTTTGTTGTGGACACCGTAGTGTAAGTGAGAAGGTTGGTATACTTCTTATATATGAAGCTAGGGGTGTAGCCAGTGATTTGAATGTTGTACTCAGACCTGAATGTTGCCACTTCCAGTACACAGTTGACAGTGTAGAATTGTACTCACCCCTACAAATGCTAACACAAGCTACATGGGAGTATTTATTTTATTTTCTACTTATACAATTAGCTGCCATACGTACGTAGTTATTGAGATGTTTTCATTTGGCACATGAACTGTTTGGGAGCTGCTATACTGTGGATATTAATGTACTCACTTCTGCACAGTTTGTGCTTTTTATTTTGTTGACATTATCACAGGATGCTCATGGAAACTGAACAATTCCAGTACTGAGTATGCCTACCTACATCCTTGCTGTACCATAAACACAGTGGTAAGTTGTACATTTGGGTGGGATACTGTGTGGGGGTTGTAGAGTGCTGCAGTAAAAATATTTCATGCTAGAATGTGTGGTTCTGTTATCACAGTCACGTAATGCAATTCCACAACAGCTGCTGGTAAAGTTCCACAGAACAGGTTTTGTGTTATGGCATTCCTATCTTTCCTTGACATTCACACATTCTGATGCATGATATATATATTTCAGCACCACCCTGCTGTATATCTACTGTGGCCTAGTGGTACTTCATGCAGTCTAGTGTGTCCAAGGTCTGGGGTTTGAGACTGACAGTGATGTTTTATTTTGCTGCTGAGCAGAACAAGGGCCCTCATATGCAGAGTGACTAAGGCACTTTTAAGCAGTTGTAAGCAGGTTTGCATGGGTTTGCGTGATGCTTAGCAATACTTAGCTAAGTGCACACATGCGCACACTCACGCAAGCCCGCTAACTACTGCTTAAAAGTGCTTACTCCTGCTAACCCCCACACTAATTTCTTTGAAAAAAAATGGGGAGATAGGAAAGTGGTGAAAAAGGGGCACAAAGAGGGTAAGACAGTATGGAAAACAGCTCGGGATGTGCAGGATGGGTGTAGGGAAGGTCCATAGCTGTCCATTTCTTTAACAGCAACAGCTGTGCATATAGTAGTAATTTGGAGGGAATTTTGAAACCTTCCACCCCCTAAGAGAGGGGTGAGGACAACGAAGTATGTTGTACTGCCAATTGAATTTCAGTGTTTGTGTCCAGCGGACATTTGTGCAAAATGGGCAGCTATGTATGGGGCGTAATATTTTTGTGGGAGCAGATTGCCCATTTTTTTTTCAGGTGAGAGTGGAATGTGAGGTAGGGGAAGTAGGTATGTTGTGGGAGGTAGGTTGGGGAGGTAGACAAGACAAACAAGATTCATACAGGGGCGGAATATCACACATGGGGTGGGTGAACACAATTGACAGGGAAGGATGTTTGGAAATCGCAAGCCCATGAGCCCACAGATGGTAACAGTGGAACTGAGATCCCCACCCATGGGCAGTCACCACTGCACCTTCACAGCCTGGAGGATGGCTGTGCTGGGGGCTGCGTAGGAGGGGCAGGCTCACCTGTGAGTCACGCCACTCTTGCCTCGAGCTGGTGTAGGGGATCAGTGACTGAACGCTGGATCTCCCTACGCACCACAGACCCTACGGACCCTTTGGAGAGTGACAGGTGGCCCTCCTCTGGCCACGCTTGCACGGGGGGGACAAACCCCTTCCCCTGCAGCGCTTCCACCCAAAGTTGGCACAGGACCAATGGAGGAGGGGGTCTCAGGCTGGGCACCAGACCTGCTGGTGCCGGTGCAATCGCCAGCTGAGGTGGGACAGGTGGGTCCGCTGGGACCGGCCTTCCCATACGTTCTGTCTTTAGGTGTATTTAATGACAACATAGCCAATAGCATTCAAAATTAGTTGTAACAGCATGCAGTAATTTTCCCATTAACCCAACACACCAGAGTTACAACAGTTGAACAGCAAGCATAACACATGCATATATTGAACGACAGTGGACATTCCAACAGCATGCAGCAATGATTGGTGGCAACAGGCCACCAAGATTGTGGTGTTTGATCAGGGCACATGCATCAAAGTTATGCAGATATTTATAAACCAATTGGACATATGTCCAACAAATGCTTTGAGATTACACATACCCATTGAGGTGTGGAATTGCATTGTTTATGCGCATACAGTAGAGTGTAAAAAGATACCTCCATTAACAACTTATATGAACTTATAGTTTACACTACATTCCTATTCACTGCAGGTATATATCCACTACATGTATTATTACACTGGGCAATGTCCAGTACGTTGTGGGATGTGTTTTGCTAGTTAATTATGTACCTGACCTGTATCTAATATACAAACTGTCCAGGATGCAGATGTTACTGCTACGTATTCATATATTTTATTTATATTCATATGTCTACATATCTGGAAGTGTTCAGGTGACATTACCAGTTAAATTTTAACATCCCCTACATTTTTTGCAGCACACTGACATTTCCGGTGCACACAATTACAACCTACTCATGTGCCAGATTTACCTATACATGCCAGCCATGAAACTACAGTTGAGGACTGTATATATGCTTAAGAGATACTGCCACTCCCTCCATACTCTTTCTATGGGCCTACCCAAGTGTGGGTTGGCAGAGCTTAATACAACACTACTATTTCTATACTACAAGAGTACATCTACATTTCAAAGAAGGTGACACAGACACACTTTTCTAGTGACTCTCTCATTTATTTGTTATTACAGTGCATGCAGACATCTTATTTAGGATGTATTATACCTTCATTTATGGTTTTACAACACTCTTTCTCTGGCTCTCTCACTTATTTTACATAACAGTTCATGCAGAGAGGTTATTCAACCCTTATTATACCTTTATTATTGGGCTGAGACACTTTTAGCCAGGCTCTCTCACTTATTTTATAAAACAGTACATGCAGAAAAATTACTAACCTGCCTGGTGATGCAGCCTTAGCAGCCTATCTGCATAGGCTTGCTGATTTGCAGCACAGACACCTGCAGCTGTGAAGTAAATGAAGTGATATTGAGACATATACCTATCCATACTATCGACTACACTAGCAATTTTTACATACTTCAGTCCATGGCTACCTACTCAGTAGTGGGGCATTTTGTATCCCATGGGCCTCCTGTATCCATTGGTTCAGTAGGTCCTGCTTGCGACTCTTCAGGTCTGCATGGTGATGTCTGACCTGCTCACCAGTCTGAGGGATGCCTGTGGCACTGGTGAGTTCATGTGCAAGATGGTTCCAGGCCTCCGCTTTGTATTCCATGCCCTGGAACTGGCCCTGCAGGAGACTAGCATCATGACGATGGACAAGGAGCCAAACCATCAGTTTTGACTCCTCACTGCCCCACCGTTGCGCTCGGAAGTGAGAGCCCTCTCCGACACCAGCCATTGCTGCATGCAGATGGGAGCTGCAACCAGTTATGGCGAGCTATGGAGCTTATATAGGCCTCATTTCCCACACTTATTTGTGATTGGCCGGATTTGAAAGTTCTCAACTGAGTGCACACCTGCTTAGCACTGGGTGAACTTTGATTCATATGTATATGTGTGTTGACAGTCCATGCACATCAAATGCTGTCATGGCTTAGTGGATTAGTACTGTGATTATGGTGCACACTATCCTGGGTTCGAGACCTGTCATTGCTTTTTTATTTTACTACTGGCCTGACCAGTAGGGGGTGTGGCTGTGTTTAGCCAACTTTGCTCACCTTTGCCCAACGTTGCTCTACATTGCCCTATGTTGCCCAACATTGCGCTAGTTAGCACGGTGCGCACCTCCACGCAAACATGTTTGGTTTTCACTAGTTGGCACGATGCGCAGCTCCACGCAAAGCTATTGCACTAGTTAAAGCAGTGCTTAGCTATGGGCAATTATATTGCGCTAGTTAATGCAGTGCTTAGCTATGGGCAATTATTCTTACATGTGCTTAATACTGGTAAATGTTGCTTAGCAGTGCTTCACATTGCTTAAGATAGGTTACTTATGCATTCATTAGTATGCATGACCATTTCACCTTCTTATATATATTTAAAATATCGTTCACTACTACATAGGCCATTTCAATGCATTTTAATAGAATTTAAAAGGTAAATGTCAGGAATTATTTTTATGCACAGATTTCCTAATGAAAATGGAAAGGGGAGTGGTGGGACTCGAACCAGGGATGCCTCCTTTTTGTGCAAAGGCTCTACCACTACGCTATTGCAATTTGGCTTAATTTGCATATTAGTAGTTTATTATCCTCTTCGATGTCTAAACTGCTTACTGTAGCTAAGCAATGGGTGCACACGCGCACACACGCGCAAATACAGGCAGCTATTTTGGGTATAATAAAAAAAATTTTTTACATTTTATTTCATTTATACAGGGCTTTTTAATGTGGGGGAGTGTAGTGTTGGGGGTATACACATTTGAGTGGATGCTGACATTGCAGAGTTAGGCACTTGCAGGGGCATGGATATTTGGACTGCTCAGCAGTCTGACATGCCCCCTGCACTCCTACATGCTCGTGTTAGCCTGGGAGTTGAGTCAGCTCATCCTCATGCATATGCATGATGCGCTGACATCTAACTCTTAGACGGCAGTCTCCGAGTAGGACTTTGTTCGTCCTACACGGAGGATTACTGAATCCCCCCCAACATCTTTATGACCAAGCCCAGTAATTTAATTTCTTTACATTAACTTCTTCTCATCCAGTATCCTCTGTTAAAACATATACATTTAAACAGTTACAATAATGCATGTATATTTCTTTTCTGTCCAGTAGGGCACAAACAACTTTACAAATACGTTTTTCAACACAAGCATCTGTACAAATCAGTTCAAAATATAAATGACATATAATTCTTTACAATTCCAGCTAGTTGTGCTGGCATATGTTACACATCGACTGCCCTATTCCTCCTGGCATAGCTGGTAATATCTCACATCATCACACCATGCACAAGTCAAACAGTTTTTGAAAGGGATTTTACATATCTGTCCAACTAGAGAACAGGTAGTTCATCCTTAAGATCTCAACTTTGTACTTGAAAAGCTTATTATTGTTCTACTTGAATTACCTAATCAGGATGAATTGAGGTTCCTAACATGAAAAATAGTTTTTCTCATTACCCTGACTAGCTAGGAGGGTACCTGAGTTACAAGTTCTTATGGTTAGACAACCCTACCTACCTTTGCACAAGGACAGGGTTTCCCCTGAGAAGTCATCTTTCTTTTATGCCTAAAGTTGTCTCAGAGTTTACCTTCAGACAGTCTACTTATCTCAGCCTTTTTTCCTAATCTCCAAAAACAAAGAGGGAATTTTTTCAGATTCCTGATGTACACATGCAGCACAGATATTACTTAGAAAAGACTCTTATCAGCTATTTGTCTGCTATGAAGGAAACAGGAAATGATAATTTTGTATACTGGTCAAGATGTTTGCCTGACATATACAAGGTACAGGGTTTAATTACCTTTGGGAAATAAATTGGCTATGCTTAAAATGGCCCACAGGGGCAGCTAGCCTAGTAATTACCTATGAACCTGTTACCAGGTGGTTGTCTCTTGCTATTTATCATTGCTATTTTCATCATAATATGCCACTTCCAGGGATGGTTAGGGCTCTTTCAACAGGGCTTTTGATTCTTCAGTGGCTTTCTGGAATGAGGAGGACTCCAGAAGTACTCTAGAGACAACGCCTTGTTCCTCGAAATATACTTTTATTAAAGCACTATAATCTGGATTCCTTTTCCAGGTCTACAACAGTCTTCACTAGGATCATTCCTCAAGGGCTCCTGGATTCCTAATTAATTAACTCCTTTTCTCTTGTTACCTGTTAAACTATGGTAATCTATCCATATAGCTCAGGTTAATGCAACAGTGATCTAATGTTGATCATAGTACACACACAGATACACATATATGTGAATATATCTATCTATATCTATATATATATATATATATATATATACATATATATATATATATATATATATATATATATATATATATATATATATATATATATATATATATATATATATATATATATATATATATATATATATATATATATATATATATATATATACATACATAAATATATATGTATATATATATATATATATATATATATATATATATATATAGATATATATGGGTCTAGGACACATGCTCGACTAGCATATGTCCGAGTCACAAAACATCGAACACACATACACGAAAGCGCTTAACATCGAAAAGCTCTTCTGTGTATGTGTAGTTAAAAAAAATCCACATTTCGGCAGGCGGGCTTCACACCCCTGCACCCCCCACACCCCCCCTACTTTAATAGTCTCACTCCGAGATCACACTTCAGTGGGTTAAAGGGAATTTTCCCTTACCCGCACTGTAGTCCAATCTACGAAACAGGCACACATACACGGAAGCGCTTTTCAATGTTAAGCGCTTTCATGTATGTGTGTTCGATGTTTTGTAATTCACACATATGCTAGTCGAGCATGTGTCCGGATCCCATATATATATATATATATATATATATATATATATATATATATATGTATATGGGTCTACTTCATATGACCTAAATTTCATTTGGCTGAAATTCATTTGACTGAGACCAAAACACTGACAGTACAAAATACTGAAAACTCATTTGACTGAAACTCATAACACTTTAAAGTAAAAGAAGTGAGGTAGGATCCATATTGTTTAGGCTACTGCAACAGTGATTTATTAGAACTTCTCTTGTTAGGGTAAGCTTACTCAAACAACTGTGCTCTCTACAATGTTTCAAGTTGTGGTACAAGATGAAAGTGACATTAGTTAGCCAATCTTATATAACTATTAAATAAAACTCAAGAGTATCACACTTGATGAATGGGCAAACCTAGTCGGTAGCACTGAGCACCTAGAGACTGAGGGCAGAATTATAAGCAAATCTGAATTGCAGCCCAAATATGTCTAAATAAGAGCTACTTGGCTTAAGTTCTACCAATAAGCATTGCTTTTGCATTCAGTGGTGGTCTCAGAGGGGGGGTGAAGAGTGTTTAATGCTTTTTGCTGTCCATATGCATGAGCCTTACACCTTAAAATACTTTTATAACCCCAGTGTTGGATCTGTGTTTTCTAAGACTAGACAACTATTGTATCTTCTGAATAAATGTTAAAGGTGAGGAAGCCTGCAGTGCAAGGGTCCCACAAACACCTGGATTTAAATCTGTAAATCTTAGGTTTTACACAAAATCTGTCATGCTTCCATAATAGATTAGCCTTTTGCAAATCTGGACTTCACAATGAGTGTTCTACATGGTAGTGCTGTATTAGCTGATGTGGGACTGTATCTGCTCCATATGACACAGCATTGTATAAATGTGAAGGCATTTAAGATGCTGTTATGATGTAGACAGATGTGTCTGCTTCAGTGTTCTGAAGTGTCTATGTTCTAAACAAGTTCCAGGAGTGGATGTAATTATTAAGAGCAAACCCCACCAAAAATATTATTTTAGTTTACCTGTTTCAGAAGTGGTATGATCCCAGAAGCATGTTAAAATCATAAGTCAGGAATTAAGGGAGTAAAGATCACCACAAAGAGGTTCAGGGTGGTGCAGCCACCTCACCAACAAAAACTCTGGAAATCACCAGCTGAACAAGGGGCAAACACAAGAAACTGACATGTCAGTTTGCCCTTGACAACTTAGATGGCATCCATGTTATCAAACTAAATATCTTCAAAACAAAACAGTTTTGTCTTTTTTATTTCAACATGTCTAAATTGTTTGTCTTTTCCCAGTTAGGGGTTACCACAGCAGAACGCTGGTCCGCTAATGACTGGCAGCAGATTTTTATGGTGCCAAGTTGTCAGCCCAACACCCAACCTTCAGCAAAGGCATGCCCATTCACGCATGTCTTTTGGAGACCCCTCGACTGCGGGGAGGACATGTAGACTCCACACAGAAGGCACTCCAGCCGAGAATCGAACAGAAGAACCTCTTGCTGTAAGGCAACAACGCTACCGCTGTACCACCACGGCTTCATATTCTTCTGAAATGACTGCAGATTGTATTATTTTTGATTACTGCATGGAAAGTGGGGGATTTTTACAATATCACAGCAGTCCAAGCACATTGGCTGATAATGGTGTAGGAGATGTTAATCATCTTGACTTGTGAAGAGACCTTTGCACCATGATTCATCGCAGATAAACTCTGATTTTCTTTAGTAACAGTACATCAGAGTATGCTCACTGTCTTCTGCTTTGTATTTGTGAAATGATACAAAACATTGAGCTGTTTTTTTAATTCTATTTGCTATTTTAATATCTTCAATTCCAATCCTATAAAATCCAAAGCCATGACAACTTCAGTATGTTGTATTTAGAATAACAGAATTCAGTAGACAGTCCCTCTTTTTTCATTACCTTGTTATCTTGCTTGCCTTTCATGTTTTTCAGAAGACCAATTAGATATCTTTCTGTTATGTAGGGCTTCTTCCTGGTAAGTTCCATATGTGATTAGTAACATGTTTTTGTTTTCTTGTGCATATGTTATTTTCTTTAGGCAATTACATTTATGTTATTTTTTTCCTTTCTTCTACTCTTGCATCTCAATTTGTCATCACTTAATTAATCTTCTTGGTTGTTTACTTTTTTCTAAATTTTTATATGAATTCCATTATAACAGCACACAGATTATATGTACTAGATTCTGCATGTCAGTGTGCATCCCTCACCTTATACCATGTGTGCATGTTTTGTTAAGAGTTTATCTCACTTATAAAAATAATAATGTATAGTCAATTTAAAAAAGCAGAATAACAGAAATCGGACAGAAGTACATTAGATACAGAATAGATGAAACACAGATACCCTTAATGCAGTAGTTTAATGTGAAGCAGGGCTCCTCCCTCCATGTATTCAAGCACAACTTGGATCAGGGGATGGACAGTCATAAATGTACCCCTGGTCTGCCAGCTATGTCCAAATTAGAAATAAGAAGCTTGTAAATACTCAACCATTCTTTCCCAAGTTATACTATCTTCAAAATGAGTGGTATCATAATATGTGCAATACATTTGGGATGCATGCCTAGTCTTAAAAAGGCTCTTTCGGGTCATTAGTCTATTAATCAGCTATGAACCGATGAACAAAGCTGAACATAGATTCACAAAGTATTTTCTATCCTTATAAAAAAAGATAAAAGAAATCTGTCTGAATGTGGAAAACATTGGGTAAGACACAGGCACGACAACTAGTTTAGTGTTATTGTAATAATGAAGTTTCATTCTAATTATCCATAAATTAAAACTGTGATTGTCATTAAAGTTTGCAGTCATTACAGATTATTCTACCATTTTGCTGTGTCAATATATGGGCAAAGTTAGAGCAGATTTACAAAACAGAGCACTAAATAAAGAAATCTAACAGTACCAGTAGTGAACATAAAAACAAATAAAAAAGTATTTTATATGAATGAGCAAAAGTGGCATATTCCATAAAATTACTTGTTTTTACAGAAAATTAATCCAAATTCTGGAGTGATTGTGGCATGTTCTTGGAAAAAAATATCACATAGTGTTTTTGAATACAGGGCTGGGAATTACAGAACTGCAGCAAGCATCTGCATATATTTGATAAATATAGATTTGTTATTGGAGACTTAAGTGAGCCTGAGTTTAAGGTTTATAGCTCAAAATGTTAGCAGCTGCCTAAGGCTAGATGTTTTGAAAACAAATATAAAAAATCACTTAGTTTGGTAGCTTATATCTTGCTGTATGACAAGGAAGTCCAAAAAAACAACTGTGATATACTACAGCAATAACCCATGGCTGGGTAATGATGGATTTACCCACGATTGGTGTGGTTTGGTCACCAGGGCGACTGGATTTTTATCCATTGGTATATGCTCATTTTACAATGGGCACACTGGTCAATCAGTATGCTCATTTTTGAATGTTAATGGCCAATCGTTGTATAATAATGTATGTCAAAATCATTGAGTGGAGTACAAGAAAAGGTGTAATGCACAGGAAATATTAAAGGTTTATTAACTAAAGACTTTGGTGAAGATAAGTGAAAGGTTTGGGAAAGATGAGTATATAAATCTACTTCACCATACTTAGTATGATTATTTCATAGTGCTACCAACTTCCAGGAAGCTTTCTAATATATTTCCTTTAACTAAACAGCCACAGGCAATAAATCCTAGCTTCCATATATGCATAGGATGATTTGTGAGTAAGTTAGTTGTAGAACTTCTTTCTCAAGTCTTTTTGAACCCTGAATTTCTGTGTGTTTCTTTGTAAAGAGGAAATCATGCATTTTTGTCTGCATCAGATTAGTTGTGAGTATGGAAGGTATAGAAAAGATTTCTCAGAACTTTTATAACATTTTCAGTTATAGCATTGACATGAACCCTCTTTTTTTCCATTTGTAGTGGGGTTAGATAGTCACACCAAAAGTGACCAAAGATATTGTTTTAATATTCCTTCATCACCAGCATAAAAAAAAGCTTAGA
>NC_056726.1:1431273709-1431363709 GCF_019279795.1 Protopterus annectens
TAGTGTGCCACGCAATTACAGCCCTTAAGGCAAAAATAACATACCCAACATACTAGTAATAGGTGACTCTATAGTCAGGCACACTGATGTCCCACTAACTAGGCTGGACAAGGAGAAGGTTACAGTTAGCTGCCTGTCACGGGCCAGGATCCGTCACATAACTCAAATACTCAGGATGCTCCAGAACAAGTACAAATACAACTCTGTCATTGTTCATGTTGGTGTGAATGATCTGAGACGTACCTCCCTGGACTACATGAAAAGAGACATGGAAGAGCTCTCTGATCAAGTAGCCCAGGCTGATATGACCCTGACCCTGAGTAGCATCCTGCCCTCACCAAGAATGATGCCACAGTATAATGAAAAAAATGATCAATTTTAACAATTGGCTAAGTTTCTGGTGTCATTCAAAGGGGATCCAGTATCTGTCTGCCTGGGATGAGATGACATGGTCGACAAGCCACGTTGCTTCGCAAGAGATGGCTTGCACCTATCACCCTTAGGCTTTCAAATACTGGCCAAGGTGATTGCCACCCCCATAGTGCCTTTTTTAGGCAAGGCTCAAAAGACAAACCCGCCACTGTAAATAGCACAAGTAACCAAAAACTGAGGGTAATGCTATTCAGCGCCAGAAGTCTAAACCTTAAAATGCACGCATTTGAACATCGATATCTGTGCAGTAACTGAAACCTGGTATAAGGCTCCAGAGAGCACCCCAGCACTACCAGGCTATAACCCATACCATACTTTTTGGCCACAGAACCCAGACTGAAACACAAAAGGCGAGGGTGTAGCCATATTCATCAAGGATACCCACACCTCCAGGTTAGTGGTGCAGCACAATGCCTCAGAGATCATCCATGTGCAACTAACAATGAGCAAAACTGCAATTCTAATTGTAGCTTGCTACAGATCACCCAACATGAGCCAGGAACCCCATTCTGCATTTCTGGAGCCACTGGAAAATATGAAGGTCCTACCAAACACCCTAATATTGGGTGATTTCAATTACCCAAACATTAACTGGGAGAACTACTCAATTACTAAATCTCTTGTCCATCCCTTCCTAGAATTTATAAACTGGAACGCTCTGGATCAACTGGTCAACACCCCCACCAGAGGTGACAACATATTGGACCTGGTTATCACCAACATGGACGACTGGTGTTCCATACCGGAGGTCAACCCCTCGCTGGTTAGATCAGACCATAAACTAATCACTCTGGATATCCACATTCTGCCCCCACCCCCAATCAAGGAAACCACTGTGAAAAACTTTTCAAAAGCAAACTTCACATTACTTAAGACTGAGTTGGAAAGGTTCACAGCCCCCACACCAAAGGACAATGCGGTCCAAGATGCTGAATCCCTTACAAAGGCACTCTATGAGCACCTGCAAGAATGCATGGATTGTGCTATCCTAAGCAAAACCAAGACTCACTCCTTCAAGAAAAGGAAACCAGTCTGGTGGACCCCTGCCATAAACAAGCTATACAATAGAAGGAGGAAACTACTGCAAAAAAGAGTAAAATCCCAAGAAGAAAAGACATCCCTGATCAGAATCAGCAAGAAACTATGATACCTCATAAAATCATTCAAGGCTAGCTTCAAAAGAAATATTGCCAAGGACTCCAAATATAACCACAAAGCATTCTTTAGCTATGTCAAGCCCCTAAGTGGAAACTCTCAGATCTGCTCTGAGTTAGTGCAGAATGACACAAAATACGTGGAACCAACTGATATTGCCAACATTCTGGCAGACAGGTTTAGTGCAAGCCTCACCCCCCTCTCACCCCCTAAAGGGCCCATAAAATACCAGAAGAATGGCAATCACTGACACACAGGTTAAAACAGCTCTATCCAAAGCCAAAAACACAGCTTCAATGGGATCGGACAGTGTCCCAGGCTGTGTCTTACACGCGCTCCAAAATGAACTAACCCCTCACCTAAATACACTGTTCAAACTCAGCCTCTGTACAGGCTACATACCCATAGAGTGGCACACAGCAACAGTTATCTTGTTCCACAAAGGTGGAGCCACAACGGACCCTGGGAACTATCACCCTATAAACCTGACTAGCCTGGTCTGCAAGGCTATGGAGCGCACCATCATCTAACTCATTAACAGAAACATTGGGAACCTCCAAACATTGGATCCTACCCAGTTAGGCTTTGTTAAGGGCAGATCATGCCTCCTAAACCTGGTGGACTTCATTGAGACAGTTACCAAGGCTTTAGACGAGGGAAAGTAGGTCCACACAGCCTACCTAGACCTCGCAAAGGCTTTCAACACCATTCCCCATTCTGGTATTATAGACAAGCTCACCATCCTGAAAATAAACCACTACATCACGAGATGGGTTCCCACTTGGCTCATAGATAGAACCCACATGGTGAGAGTTGCGGTCTCTAGGTCAGACTCTAAACCGGTTACAAGTGGCGTCCCCCAGGGCTCAATTCTGAGACCCCTCCTGTTCAGTATATACTTCTCAGAGGTACAGACAAGCACAGGAGGACTATGGCTGACCAAGTTCACAGACAACTGCAAACTGGGAACCATAACTGACTCTCTGGCTGATACAGGCATTCTCCAGAAGGGTCTCACTGAGATGGATACCTGGTGTCAAAATCATGGCCTCAAGCTAAATGCCAAAAAGTGTATAGTTATCCCCTTTGGAAAAAACAAAATACCCGTGAACTACTACATAGGTGCTAGTCCCCTAAATACAGAAAATGTAATAAGGGATCTGGGGACCCAAGTAGATTGTAATCTCTCCTTTGATAATCATATTGCCAAGGTAGTTAGAAAATCCTTCTATGTGGCCCTCCTAATCACAAAAGGGTTCACATCTAGAATAAAAGAGGTTATTGTGCCCCTCTACTCATCACTCATCAGACACATCATAAAGTACAATGCCCCATCTGGGATGTACCTTACAAGACACCTGCAACAGCAGGAAAGACCACTGAAGTACCTCATCAAGAGGATAACTGGCCTCAAACAGATGCCCTATGCAACCTGACTGAAGAAACTCCAGCTGTACTTGGTTGCATACCACTTACTCAGAGGTAATCTCTGCCTGACATACAAGGCCATGTCCAACCCAGAATTAATGGACATGTTCCACCCAAAAAAAAAAAAAAAAAACAAATCTGTGAGAGCCACACCCTCTAGGGATCTAAACCTCACCACAACAATAAATGGGATGTGCTGGAGGGATAGATTCCTGTCCCAGAGACTCCCCATGCTTTGGAACAGGATTCCAATCTACATTAGGCAGAGCCCCTCACTAACACTCTTTAAGAGGAACCTTGACGAGTGGATGGGAAACAGAAAATTTACCCCGGGGGATCACTGCAGTGGATCTGCTGGACAGAGGCACAGGGAACTAATGGCTTTGCTGGACAGAGGCACAGGGAACTAATCTAACGGGGTGGCAAAAGCCAACACATTCTGACTAGGCTTATAGATGTCCTCGGGCAGATAGCCTAGTAGTTACCTATAAACCTATGAACCTATAAATCATGAAAAGGTAGGTGTCAAATAATACATTTTCATGAGGACACAGAAACCAAGGCATAGGACTCCCCATCAGAGTCTGTATGACACTGATTACAGAAAGTGTAACTCCACCTTTCCTGATTGCTAAGATTTTTGAGGCCCAGGATTCTTCCTGTTAGGAACTTCTGCAGTCTTTTAAGTTTTTTCAATATATCTAGTGAGATACATGCTGATTGTTGCATTATGTTCTATAATGGATCTAACCAGGGAAGAGTACAGGGGAACAATAACAATAACCCGGATTTTAGAAGAGATGTTCTTGGTGACTAATTGTAATATATAAAATGATTTCCTGACTACGGTAACTATATGGTGATCAAAGAGCCAATGTTCTGGTAGCTGGTACATGGACTCCTCTACACTGTCCATAGGATGGCACACTATAGAACTAGTCCTGGGAAGCTGCAGAACTCCATATGGTACACTGGATCAGTCAAAATCTGGATGAAAAAAGGGCTTTGCAGTCTTCTTATTCTCTGTAGTGTCCTGTTGTCTTCTGCTCTCTGTCTGTGTTAGAACTCTGTCAGCAGTTGAATCGTTCAGAATCCTGATAGGAAATCATTCTGTCTTCTCCTTTCTTAGTTGTCTCTGTTGTCGTCTCCTCCATCTTAGCTGTTTCTGTGTCTGTTGTCTCCTGCTGTCTGTCTGTGTTAGAATGCTTTCAGCAGTTGAATCATTAAGAATCCTGACAGAAAATCCTTTTGTTGTCCTCTCCTCTTTCTTAGTTGTCTCTGTTGCCTTCTTGAGATTGCACAATAGGGCACTGTCAGCACCTTAGCACTGGTATAATTAAATAATACTTTATTACTTATTTCAAATCCCAAAACCAAGAAAAGTTTGTAGTAAGATTAAAAAAAGTTATGAAGAAGGAGTGTTTCTGCACTTTATTTTATCTAGACATTCTTATTACTAGGATATTTTTTTAAAGCTAAATAGGATCTCTAGCAATCAGTGTTTTCTTAAAGAGTTAAGATTCTGTGTTCTTATACCACTGTTCTTTCTGTCACAACATTTACATTACTAGAAGTATGTTAACAAAATTGTTTCTTTACTAAATGCTTTCTATCAGCTGTTCAATAGCCCTTCATCCCTTGGAGGAGCATTTGCATTTCACTGATTACATACTAAACCATTTATTTTGGTAATATGCTATTTTACTATTAGTGAATTAACAGCAAATTTGTTATTTGTCTTCTCTTATTCTCTTTGAATACAGACACTGCAGGCTATACATTTTAAGTCACATTTAATATTAAATTTAAATATCTCTGATTTTCGTTACTATAATTCAGTATTTCTGGAGAAATTACATTACATCTGCTCAATGGAAGAATTAGACAATAAGCCTATCTATTCTGCCCTTTAAAGTGCATTTATAATTCTACCTCCCTTACCCTTTGTCTCACTGCACTATTCCCAGTTGAATCACTCCATGAATTCCTTCCCAGCTATATATTTTGATTCATTCCACAGGTCCACAAACTCTTCTGTGATAAAGTACTTTCAGACTTCTAAGGAGTAGTTACTATTTAAATTTGCTGCCAGTAGCCCCATTTCATTTTTGTTCTTCCTTAACATTTCCTGGACATGTTCTTGTATACCAGTACTAAACTGCCATCTCTACTGGTCAGAAGGGAGAAAACCTCTAGATCCACTAGAGTCAGATAATTTTCCTTCCCAAACATTTCACGGATCTGTCAAATACCTTTCTTATTTATTTATTTACATTTGTTAACCAGCTAGTGTCCGACTGGGCAAGTAGCCTGTTTTCAGTGGAGACCAGGGGTGAAAAGCTCCAGTACGGTTACAATCAGTTAACATCCCAAGATATTATGAACATGAAAAGTAACAAAAAATATGCAATTAACAAAAATACATAGGAGAGGAAGTAAAATTTAATCATGTACTCCAGTACTGGCGAAAAATGCAATTGGCAATATCCATATGAACATTTAGTCAAGAAATCATATAGTAAATGTAGTACAGAGATAAACAGGATATGCAAGTCAGTTTAAAAAAAGAAAAAGAAGAAACGAGATTATAAGCAGGTGATAAAGATCCTGACAAGAGGTATGTGAGAGGGGAGTTGTGAAATAATAGGAGAAAAAAACTAGCCAGGAGTAATACTAGGGGCAGAGCCAGTTGCTATTGAAATAATCCTTTAGGGTTTTTTATATGAGGACAAGCTGAGATCATTTTAGATGTGCTTAGGAGGAGTATTCCAGTCCTTAGCTACACATATACCTAAAGTAGTGCATTCTAACAAAAGGAGTAGTACATTTATTCCACCATATAATCCTCTAATTTTAGCCTTTGAAAGACTCTGCACTTTACAAATAAGGAGAACAAATGCTCTTTGGGAAGCTGTTCCAAGCAATTTAACTTCGGCAGAGAAGTTCTGTTTAAATGATCTTGTAAATAACCACCACTACAGAGTTATGAAACCTGACAAAGGAGGAGCGGTGGTTATTATGACAAATACTGAATATACATGGAACATGCAAAAAATGTTGCAAGAGGGTGACACCTATGGTTTAGTATCTAAGTTTGAAGTACAAAAAGCTTACACTAAAATAGATTGGCAGCTATATGAATTTTTAATGGAAGGTATAATTAATCAGGATGAATTTGATTATTTATCTGTTGAACATCCTGTTATGCCTAATCTATTTGTGATTCCAAAGATACATAAAAGCATGAATAATCCCCCCTTCAGGCCAATAGTGGCGGCAAAGGATCAAAAACAGAACCCTTAGCTGCATATGTAGATATTATATGCAAAAATGTTTTAAGCAAAGTGCCACACATACTAAAAGATTCTTGGCACTGCCTTGATTGCTTGAGAAGTCTGACCACTGTGGATTTAGGAGAATTTTGTTTTGTAACAGTGGATGTTATAAACCTATTTTCTGTTATACCACATGATAAGGGACTTGAAAGTTTCTCAAGGAGCTTATCGAAATATGGTAATATGCATCAAGTTAAGAGAATTCTGTTGGTGGATTTAATGGGAGATGGTTTTAGAAAACAACTTCATCCATTTTGAAGCAGAATTTTACAAACAGTTTACAGGGGTAGCAATGGGTGCCAAATGTGCACCCATATACGCTAATTTAGTGCTAGCTGATTGGGAAGCCCAATATGTGTTGTCTTCACCTTATGCCTCTAAGATGTTAATTTATTTGAGGTTCTTGGATGATATACTACTTTTGTGGAAAGGTAATGGCCAAGAGTTAGATTAATTTATTAAGTACCTGAAAACAACTACTACATTTTTAAGGTTTACCAGTACAGTTGGAAAAAATTCCATTAATTTTTTGGATTTACATTTATATACAAAAGAAGGGAAATTACATTCAAGTCTTTATAGGAAAAAGACATATAGTAATTCCTTTTTGCACTTTATGAGCTGCCATCCTTATTATATGAAAAGGAATTTAGTTAAAGGCCAGATGATCAGGGCATCCAGAATAACTAGTGAGAATGAAACATTTCTTGAAGAGTTAAATACGCTGATTGGTTTGTTCTCTGAGAGGCGATACCCTATGGATTTGTTAATGTTGACTAAGACTGAAATATTATCTAGAAGAAGTGTAGATTTTAAACCTATTCTGTTAGACACTGATTTTGGAATGGCTAACACCCCAAAGACAAAGCAAGCATCCAATAGTTCCCATGTATGTTTGGTACTACCTTACAATGAAAACTCAGGAAAATTTAAGGAAATTATTCAAACAGGTTGGCAAAGCATATTATCTGAAGATATTACTAAAATATTAGGGGGGGGGGCCCAAGATTTATAAACAGTAGAGGTTCAAATATTAAAGAACTTTTGGAAAGGAAACCGAAACCCACCAGCCTGAGACCAGCTAAGATGGCTAAGTGTGGAAAATGCAAGGCATGCAAGTTTATTAATGATGGACCATATGTTTCAATAGGGAATTTTAAAAGAACAATAGCAAGTCCTGGCTATTGTAATAGTAATACCAGCATGGTTATATATGCAGCAACCTGTTTATCTTGCACTGCTTTCTATATAGGAATGACAACTAGAAAGCTGAGACAAGGAATATTGGAGCATGTAAGAGATATTAAGAATAAAAAAGCAACAAATTCTTTATTTATTCATAGCCAAAGATGTGCAAGTTTCAATAAATTTATATTTTTTGTCATAGATAGGATATACAAAAAAGACTTTGGGGGTGATTATCAGAATATGCTAGAAGTAAAGGAGTGCTTATGGCAAGTTAGACTGGATGCTAGCACTTCGCCTGGCATTAATGATGTTGTCTCTTTGGCTTGTATCTTAAAACATAGGGCTCTGCTGATTTAGCATTTTTTAACACAATTTATTAGAACACTATTTTTTAGAAAAACGTGTTACGAATCTGTTTTTTATACAGTAAAAACATACATATTTCACATTTTACATAGAGGTGTTTTGTACAATACAATTTACTTTTGGTTATGCATTAGAATTCAAATTTACAAATGATTTATAACTGCAATTTGTGGTTTAACCATGAAGGGTTAATGTATGTGAAACTAATAGAACAATTATCTATGGTAATTATTTAATTGGAAGTTTTTTCTCATTTGAGAATGTCAAATTGAAAGTTTCTTTATAAACGATCTGTAACAATCAAACAACTGACTCTGAGGATGCCCTCTAATGGGTGAAAGCGCTTAGTCAGTTACAGATGGAATTCTATGGTTTTATTGTTTTACGTATGGATCATTAAAGTCGTTGTGGTTTTTACTTTTGGCTACACTGGAATTTATTTTTTACTAGTGCATTCTAACAAGAAACCTATGTTGATGCCTATAAGGAAAGAAGGAAGCCTTGCTATTAGAATTTCAGGCTGTAGAATGGCTCAGATAAGATGTGATGTGACCCAAACTGCATGATGTACTGCTATGGTGATTTCTTGAAGATTTGCTTTTGTGATAAATATACCTACACACAAACCTAATTTCTTCAGTAGCATTATAGCTCTACATGAGGATACAAGTCTTATCACCATTAGCGTGAGAAATTCTTGAATATTTTCTTCTGAAATCACTTTGCTGTCTAGAAAACTCCCTTTTCCAGCTTATAAAGATGTAAATGACAGTAACCAGAAGAAAGAAATGCCCTTTCCAGCTTATAATTGTGTAAATGATAGAAATCAGAAGAAACAAATACTTTTACTAATTATTTGTTATGTACCAAAATGTTGTGTTTTAGCTGAACTGCGACTAGTAAATGGCACAAATCCATGCTCTGGAAGAGTGGAAGTCTATCGTGATAGTGAATGGGGTACAGTGTGTGATGATGGATGGGACATAAATGATGCTAATGTTGTCTGTAGAGAACTGGGATGTGGAACTGCCATTTCACCACCTGGTAGTGCTCACTATGGACAAGGAACTGGGCCTATAATGATGGATGATGTAAACTGTGGCGGATCTGAATCTTCACTGAAATCTTGTTCCTTCCCTGGATGGCAAAAGCATAACTGCAATCATGGTGAAGATGCAGGAGTTCAATGTGCAGGTATTTATATGTTTTTTAACTAAACTTCTAAACCTCATTCAAATGGTCTTCAACTAAACATCTAAATTTCTTTCATCTCTGTCCTTAATGTATTTGCAGCAGTGACACAAACTTCTTTTAAATGTATGACTTATTTCAACTACATTCTTAAAGTATATGCAACAATGTGTTCTAATGCTCAAACGTTTTTCCTACTGTATTCCTAATGTATATATAGAAATGAAGTTGAATGTTCAATGTATGCCTATAAATGGTGTGTTCCAGTTATATTTATCAGTATAAATTGTCACTACAAGTTAGCTCAGAAAGTTCTTGAAAACATCCAAGGCACAGTCCACATACCTGTTTAGCAAAGTTAAAATAAATAAATAAATGTATACATTAAGCTAGATGGTTAATAGATATTTCAGTTGCTATAAGGAATGCTGTCATAGTATAGGCAGTCAAGCAAACCTACAAAGGAGAAGTACTAATGAGCATTAATTTAGAGTACTGGACCTCACGTTATAGTGATGTTTTTGGTTAGTTCCATTTGCTAGGAGGTTATCACTCCTCTTTATGCCCTGCTCTCCTTTTTAAAAAAAAGTCATGGAGGATTAGAAGAACAGCAGCCCCCATGACAAACAAAACAATCTGTTGTCTCCACTCTGTATAAGTAAAATACATTAAACTGGTCATCTGTTTCACCATAGAGTCAGAAATAAGTACAACTCGAACAGTGTGACAGGTCAGTACAAGAGCTGCCAAGTAACTTTTTTATTATAGATTTAATGTTCTATATAGTTGCCAGCTAATGTCATACTGATAAATACAAAAAAAAAAAAAATTATGTACAAGTACCCAACCTAATAATATATTTTGACAAATAAATTCTTCAGTACTTTGGATGCTGTTGAGAAAATACACTGAAGTGTTTACAAATATGCTACCCTGACCACTCTGTTTTTTTGTAATTCTTATTTTTTTTCTCCCCTCCCAACACTGTACAACCCTCAGGATGTTTTCTAAACATTTGCAGCTCAACCAATCCTTAGATCCCCGATTGCTTCTTCTAGGTACCTCTAGTATATCCTTTCTTCAGGCAGAACCAACAATGCTTAATGAAGTCAATCTCAATGGTAACTCACTTGTAGTCCTGGTGAATGTGGAATGCACTGGGGAGTTGCATGTGAGGAGCTGGTAGCCATCATCCTTAAGGTGGCCTATCAAAAGTTCTTATCCTTGTGAGTGTGTAGTGCAATGACATCACAGTCACTGTCATCATACCATTTAATGTAACTAGATGACCTCTGAGGTTTTTGGTCTCCAACAGAAGCTGCACAGACATTGGGATTTCCCAGTCCGTCTCCCTGGAATAAGACAGCTGATTGCTGGGCAGTACATACTGTTCCTCCATTGACCCTATAGATGGCTCAATTACATTCTCTGACTCTGATCACCAGTCGTGCAAACAGCCAACCTGCCTCTGCGCTGAATGGGCTGAGTGCTTTCTGTAATTCTTGGAGTAGTGCTTTTTAATACAGTACAACCACAATATTTAAAAAGTAAGTAAAGCAAAGAAATGTGATAATAATCAGCTAAGGAGTTTTATTTTATTGTAATCACCAATAGCTTATTAATAGCAAAACAAAAATTATATTTTAGTACTATGAATTAAGCTTATGAATGTGATACTCTAGAAGAATTCTAAATAATATGTTCCTGTATGCAAATGAAATTTTATCAAAATGAGACAGAAAAGGTAGGCACTGGTACATCTGAAAAGTAATTCTCTCTGTGATCTCTCTTGTTAACCACATATCATTGTTCATAACTCCTGTCTGGCATATTGAAGGATCTCATGTATTATGCAGCTGATGCAGTACCTAACCTCATATAACCTGCTGTCAGAAACACAACATGGATTTAGACCACACCAAAGCACCGCTACTATAGTCTACATCATTGTTTCAGTATAATAATCTAACATAAAAATGATGGTCTGCTTGTGTCCACTATGCCTTTAGACTTGTCCAAGGCTTTCAGTACTGTGTCACACCAGCAACTGCTTGTTTGACTGTCCTCATTCGGACTTTCACAATACTCCTTGTTGGGGTTTCTTAGTTACCTATCTAGAAGGCAGCGAGGCATTAAATGGTAACAAACTTACTCATCCATTCAACCAGTTCTTACAGGTGTCCCTCAGGGCTCTATCCTAGGTTCTCTCCTAGTTAATACATTTATTAATGAACTCTACAACTACGGTGGTGGTGCTGCGGTAGCGTTGTCGCCTCACAGTAAGACGCTGTCTGGTTCGATT
Source organism: Protopterus annectens (assembly GCF_019279795.1). NCBI lineage: Eukaryota > Metazoa > Chordata > Ceratodontiformes > Protopteridae > Protopterus > Protopterus annectens. The sequence goes on from NC_056726.1 coordinate 1,431,285,107, forward strand.
CTCATCTAGAGCGTCTTCTGCGTGGAGACATGCGTGAATGGGTGTACCTTCATTGAAGGTTGTGCGTCAGGGCTGGCAACTCGGCACATAAAAATCTACTGCCAATCATTAGCGGACCAGAGTTCCACTGTGGCGACCTCTAACTGGGAAAAGCTGAAAGTCACAACAACATTAATGAACTCTACACCTCCACTCCACATGTTAGCTTAGTTCAGTATGCATATGACTCAACATTAAGTGCCTCCTCAACAATAAATAAGCTCCAAGACATTGCCCAAAAATCTTTCTCCTCTGTAGAAATCTGGATCAAAGAATCAAACCTCCTACTCAACCCCAAGAAAACTAAGTTAATGTTTTTAACTCAAAACATTACAAAAATCAAAAGCAATCTTTTACCATAAAGTCAGCAAATAATACTGCCATTAAAACTGTAACTTGCTGTAAACTTCTAGGTGTTATAATAGATGATAGTCTCATATATGACCAGCATATACTGCACACCATTAAATGTAAACACCAGAAACTAGGCTCCCTTAATAGGATCACTGGATTCCTTACAGATACTGCAAGAAAAACTAAAGCCACCACTTTCTTATTGCCAACTTTCTTATAAGTTGCTGCTATCCTAACAAGCTCAAACAATACTCAAAGAAAGAAACTTACCTCCAGCTACAATAAAAGGTTCCCTATTCGATGATTGAAGATACATTCTTTCAAATGCATCTTGATCGAATTTGAAATTGCAAAACGGCAAAATAACGAAGTGGAAAATAAGCAAATTCTTTCCCTGGGAAAGAAATCGCTTGGCCGCCTTCATTATTTTGCCATTTTTGTCACAGTAGTGTGATCTAGGAGTTGGTAAATTTAAGTAGGGAGTGTGGGGGCATAGCCCCCCACATCAGGGGGTGTGGGGGTGAAGCCCCCACTTTATGTAATGTTTTAAAGTTTTTTTTCTTTTTTGGAACAGTGATTTTTTTTTCCCTGGGAAAAAAAAATTGCTGTTTTCAGTGTTTGGGATTGTAAGCTTTCACTTACATGGGGTCAATAAATCAAACTTCGCTTTTTTTAAGCTTTCACTGATTTAATATGGACCCACAATAAAATGCCTAAATTTGCCACCAATCTCCCACATATGACCCACTATTACTAAAGCTTAAAGCAATTAAACCAACTTGAACTACACAACTACCTAACATATTCACAACTAACTACATCACACAAACTCATTCATCATCCAGAAAACTGTCCTTCACCACAAAACATATTACTGCCCTACTGTCCAGCAAGGGACCTCTGTTCTAGCAACAAATTCTTATTTCTTACAAATAAGTCAAATAATGTTGCAGGAGACTCGCTGTACACACAATATGTTGCTAAACTCTGGAATAGTATTCACACACAAATAAAACTCTTAAAAATAATTCAATATTTTTAAACCACTGCTTAAACAAGGTTTAAGACTTTGTGTACAATACTCTCCAAATACTCTCCTTAAACAGAATAGTTTCAACTGCTCACTGAAATAACAAAAAATTTTTATACATAACTGCTGCCTGTACAATCCACTAAGTGTCCCATGGACTTTCTCATTAGTAACTTCCACCTATGTAAAATCTTAGAATGTATAAATACAAATACTGTGTATATGTATAAATGTAAATAGAAATGAAATTACTCTGGGCTGGCCAAGATGGCAAACTGCTAACAGCAAAAAGTCTTAGCTCTGCTTTATTTTCTATTTTCTGACAGGATATTATTATACAAACTTAACAAAAGCTTATTTTCATATACATTTTGAATCAATCAGGACAACTATTTGAAACAAAAATCAAGTTTGTATGTTTTTTCTTTGATTTTTTTTCTATCATTGATTGTTGTGATAAAATGAGCCACTCAAAAGTGATCTCTCAAGACAACTCATTGAAAAGGCAACTACAGTCTACAATTGACAGTATCCAGGAGCTTTCTGTTCAATTTGATAAACTTTAGATCAAAATGTCCAATACAGAAGTATATTCCAAGAAACAAACAGAAATGTTAAAAGAGATCATAAAGCAGTAATCTGTTTAGATCTCAGCAATGGAAGATACATTAAATGAACTGGATAGCAAAATAGCAGAGAGTGAGAATTACAGAGAATTCCTATTAAAACAAAATACTTTGCTTATGGAAAAATTAGAGGATGTAGAAAGTAGATCTAGAAGAAATAATATTAGGATATATGGAATACCAGAAAAGGAAGAAGGAGATAATGGGCCAGATTCACGAAGGCTTGCATGGAGTCTAAGAGTAGAGTAAGACTCCATACAGCCAACATGTCCGCCGAGCGATCCAGGAACAGCCGGTGGGGGCGTGCAACAGAGCTCTCAAAATGAATCCTACACGGACAGGTCTTGGATATGCAAATCACCTCAATTGCAGGCGAAAGCTATGCAAATGAGGTAAATTTGCAATCCAGGAAACCCGAACCTGTCCGAGTAGGAGTAGTGTTATTTGCAGAAATGTACTCAGTTGACAACTGAGTACGGTTCTGCAAATAGCAAAACAGAGCCGTGACAGCTCCAAAAAAAGGATGCATTTACATGAGGAAGCATGCCAATGGCCAAATATTTGGCAATGTTCAGTGATGCAAAATAAAAATAAAATACCTTTTTTTTCATCCCGATCTCCGGGTTTAAGCGTAGCGCAGTGCCGCGCAAATGCGCTGCATCCTAAAAACCAGAAAATCAATAATTAAGATCCACAAATGAAATTTTGTTGCTATTATGAATTACAATGCAAGGTAATGGCAGGCTGAAGACAACATGGCCACCGAGTAGAGGTTGCTAAGGGGGGGAAGTTCAGTCTAAGAGATGTAACCAAGCATTAGTAGGCAATCCTATGCAAATGAGGGTTAGGATAGTGAATCGCAAGTTTACATAGTAAATGAGCACAGTCAGAGGAGTGAAGGAGTAGGATAAGGGGAGAAACAGAGTAGAAGATAGGTGACATCATGATGGGGGGTATGTATGAAAGAAGTGAAGCTCATTGGAGCAGAGTGGCATGTGTCAGCTATCATTTACACATCATTGAAAGAGGTGTGTCAACAGGTAGGCTAGGTAAAGGCAAGAAATCAAAGGTGCATGCCGTGGATAACACTAAAGTTTCTTACTGAGCACGTATGCGCGTGGGTGCGCACCTGTAAACCCGAGTAAGACTGTGTGCGCGTGTGTAAGCGTGAGTGTGCACGTTTAAGCCAGAGTAAGCATGTATAAGGCTGTTGAAAGAGTTGTAAGCGAGTTTGCGCTGGTGTGCGCGCATTTTAACAAGAATAAGCAAGTGTTAGTTCGTGTAAGCATGTGTGTGCACGTGTGAGCTGCTGTGCGCTTGTTTGCACTTGTGTGCGCGCGGCGCTGCCCCTGAGGAAACAGAAAGGAAAAAGGAAGCACAACAAATAGTAGAAAGTTACCAAGGAGTACTAGCAGAGCTAGCAGGTGAAAACAATCAGAATCAGGCAATTACACAGGCAGTACACAAGCCCAGCCCAGCACTTAAAACTCTGCAAACAACATTCCATTATGTTTCTCTCAAGAGACACTGCAACACTGCAGTAAGCTAATAGAAGTGAAAACTGAAAAAGCTTTACTGAGACAAAGAAATGTTAGGGGCTGCCATTGCTGTTATAAGGTGACATATGCAACATGCTGTGGGTGGTGACAATGCAAATGCTGCTGGACAACCCACAGTGACGAGACGGAGAAGAGTGCACAGGCCCAACATAAATGTCATTCTCAGCTAGAGCGTCTTCTGCGTGGAGACATGCGTGAATGGGTGTACCTTCGTTGAAGGTTGTGCGTCAGGGCTGGCAATTCAGCACATAAAAATCTACTGCCAATCATTAGCGGACCAGAGTTCTGCTGTGGTGGCCCCTAACCGGGAAAAGCCGAAAGTCACAACAACATTAATGAACTCTACACCTCCACTCCACATGCTAGCTTAGTTCAGTATGCATATGACTCAACATTAAGTGCCTCATCAACAATAAATAAGCTCCAAGACATTGCCCAAAAATCTTTTTCCTCTGTAGAAATCTGGATCAAAGAATCAAACCTCCTACTCAACCCCAAGAAAACTAAGTTGATGTTTTTAACTAAAAACATTACAAAAATCAAAAGCAATCTTTTACCATAAAGTCAGCAAATAATACTGCCATTAAAACTGTAACTTGCTGTAAACTTCTAGGTGTTATAATAGATGATAGTCTCATATATGACCAGCATATACTGCACACCATTAAATGTAAACACCAGAAACTAGGCTCCCTTAATAGGATCATTGGATTCCTTACAGATACTGCAAGAAAAACTAAAGCCACCACTTTCTTATTGCCAACTTTCTTGTAAGTTGCTGCTATCCTAACAAGCTCAAACAATACTCAAAGAAAGAAATTTGCCTCCAGCTACAATAAAAGGTTCCCTATTCGATGATTGAAGACACATTCTTTCAAATGCATCTTGATCGAACTTGAAATTGCAAAACGGCAAAATACCGAAAGGAAAATATAGGGGTGTGGGGGCATAGCCCCCCATCAGTGGGTGGGGGTGAAGCCCCACTTTTATAATGTTTGTTTAGTTTTTTTTTTTTTTTTGAACAATGATTGGGAAAAAAAAAAAAATGAAAGTCATTGGTGAAACAAGTTTTTCATTGTGGGGGTCCAATAAATCAAACTTTTTATGCCAAAAACTGATTGAAGACACATTCTTTCAAATGCATCTTGATCGAACTTGAAATTGCAAAACGGCAAAATACCGAAGTGGAAAATAAGCAAATTCTTTCCCTGGGAAAGAAATCGCTTGGCCGCCATCATTATTTTGCCATTTTTTGTCACTGTAGTGTGATCTAGGAGTTGGTGAATTTAATTAGGGGGGTGTGGGGGCATAGCCCCCCACATCAGTGGGTGTGGGGGTGAAGCCCCCACTTTATGTAATGTTTTAAAGTTTTTTTCTTTTTTGGAACAATGATTTTTTCCCTGGGAAAAAAATTGCTGTTCTGAGCATTTGGGATTGTAAGGTTTCACTTACATGGGGTCAATAAATCAAACTTCGCTTTTTTTAAGCGTTCACTGATTTAATATGGACCCACAATAAAATACCTAAATTTGCCACCAATCTCCCACATAGGACCCACCATTACTAGAGCTTAAAGCAATTAAACCAACTTGAACTACCCAACTACCTAACATATTCACAACTAACTACATCACACAAACTCATTCATCATCCAGAAAACTGTCCTTCACCACAAAACATATTACTGCCCTACTGTCCAGCAAGGGACCTCTGTTCTAGCAACAAATTCTTATTTCTTATAAATAAGTCAAATAATGTTGCAGGCGACTCGCTGTACAATCAATATGTTGCTAAACTCTGGAATAGTATTCCCACACAAATAAAACTCTTAAAAATAATTCAATATTTTTAAACCACTGCTTAAACAAGGTTTAAGACTTTGTATTATGTGTACAATACTCTCCAAATACTCTCCTTAAACAGAATAGTTTCAACTTCTCGCTGAAATAACAAAACAATTTTTATACATAACTGCTGCCTGTACAATCCACTAAGTGTCCCATGGACTTTCTCATTAGTAACTTCCACCTATGTAAAATCTTAGAATGTATAAATACAACTACTGTGTATGTGTATAAATGTAAATAGAAATGTAATTACTCTGGGCTGGCCAAATTGGCAAACTGCTAAGAGCACAAAGTCTTAGCTCTGCTTTATTTTCTATTTTCTGACAGGATATTATTATACAAACTTAACAAAAGCTTATTTTCATATACATTTTGAATCAAGCAGGACAACTATTTGAAGCAAAAATCAAGTTTGTATGCTTTTTCTTAGATTTTTTTTGTCTATCATTGATTGTTGTGATAAAATGAGCCACTCAAAAGTGATTTCTCAAGACAACTCATTGAAAAGGCAACTACAGTCTACAATTGACAGTATCCAGAAGCTTTCTGTTCAATTTGATAAAGTTTAGATCAAAATGTCCAATATAGAAGTATATTCCAAGAAACAAACAGAAATGTTAAAAGAGATCATAAAGCAGCAATCTGTTCAGATCTCAGCAATGGAAGATACATTAAATGAACTGGATAGCAAAATAGCAGAGAGTGAGAATTACACAGAATTCCTATTAAATAAAAATACTTTGCTTATGGAAAAAATACAGGATGTAGAAAGTAGATCTAGAAGAAATAATATTAGGATATATGGAATACCAGAAAAGGAAGGAGATAATGGGCCGGATTCACGAAGGCTTGCATGGAGTTAAAGAGTAGAGTAAGACTCCATGCAGCCTACATGTCCGCTGAGCGATCCAGGAACAGCCGGTAGGGGCGTGCAACAGAGCTCTCAAAACGAATCCTACATGGACAGGTCTTGGATATGCAAATTACCTCAATTGCAGGCGAAAGCTATGCAAATGAGGTAAATTTGCGATCCAGGAAACCCGAACCTGCCCGAGTAGGAGTAGTGTTATTTGCAGAAATGTACTCAGTTGACAACTGAGTACGGTTCTGCAAATAGCAAACGGAGCCGTGACAGCTCCAAAAAAAGGATGCATTTACATGAGGAAGCATGCCAGTGGCCAAATATTTGCCCATTGGCAATGTTCAGTGATGCAAAATAAAAATAAAATACCTTTTTTTCATCCCGATCTCCGGGTTTAAGCGTAGCGCAGCGCCGCGCAAATGCGCCTCGTCCTAAAAACCAGAAAATCAATAATTAAGATCCATACAATGCAAGGTAATGGCAGGCTGAAGACAACATGGCCACCGAGTAGAGGTTGCTAAGGGGGAAGCTCAGTCTAAGAGATGTAACCAAGCATTAGTAGGCAACCCTATGCAAATGAGGGTTAGGATAGTGAACCACAAGTTTACATAGCAAATGAGCACAGATGGAGGAGTGTAAGAGTAGGATAAGGGGAGAAACAGAGTAGAAGATAGGTGACATCATGAGGGGGGTATGTATGAAAGAAGTGAAGCTCATTGGAGCAGAGTGGCATGTGTCAGCTATCATTTACACATCATTGAAAGAGGTGTGTGAACAGGTAGGCTAGGTAAAGGCAAGAAATCAAAGGTGTATGCCATTGATAACACTAAAGTTTCTTGCTGAGCATGTATGCATGTGGGTGCACACCTGTAAACCCGAGTAAGACTGTGTGCGTGCGTGTAAGCGTGAGTGCACGTGTTTAAGCAAGAGTAAGCATGTATAAGGCTGTTGAAAGAGTTGTGAGTTTGTGTTGGCGTGTGCGCATTTTAACAAGAATAAGCAAGTGTTAGTCCGTGTAAGCATGTGTGCGCATGTGTGAGCTGCTGTGCGCGTGTTTGCACTTGTGTGCGCGGCGCTGCCCCTGAGGAAACAGAAAGGAAAAAGGAAGCACAACAAATAGTAGGAAGTTACCAGGGAGTACTAGCAGAGCTAGCAGGTGAAAACAATCAGAATCAGGCAATTACACAGGCAGTACACTAGCCCAGCCCAGCCCAGCACTTAAAACTCTGCAAACAACATTCCATTATGTTTCTCTCAAGAGACACTGCAACACTGCAGTAAGCTAATAGAAGTGAAAACTGAAAAAGCTTTACTGAGACAAAGAAATGTTAGGGGCTGCCATTGCTGTTATAAGGTGACATATGCAACATGCTGTGGGTGGTGACAATGCAAATGCTGCTGGACAACCCACAGTGACGAGACGGAGAAGAGTGCACAGGCCTAGGGTAACCTACCAGGGGCTACATGAGCTGAAGATAGTGGTGCGCTATAGAGTGGACAGAGACCTCTTGCAGCAAATTGTTGAGCTGTGCAGGCCACGCCTCACATGCAGAACCAACAGAGGGGAACCCATCCCAGTGGAAACCAAGGTATGTGTTGGCCTAAGAATATTAGCAACAGGTACCTTCCAGAGACCAACTGGTGATATGATGGGGATATCACAGGCATCAGCATCCAGGGTACTGCACCAGTTCCTGGATGCCATGTCAGCATATGTCGGTGATCATGTATATTTCCCCAATTCCTGTGAGGAATTGGCCAGCAATATGCATCGCTTCCAGCAAATAGCAGAATACCCTGAGGTAGTGGATGCAATAGACTGCACGCACATACGCATCAAAGCACCAGTCGGTGAGCTGGGTAGGGTCTACTTCAACCGCAAGGGCTTCCCCTCCATCAACTGCCAGGTCGTGTGTGATGCCCAGGGCATAATACTGAATGTGTGTGCTGGCTGCCCTGGAAGCTACCATGATTCCCATATCTGGCATCTGATGCAGCTGTACCAGACATTTGCCAATGGGGACATCCCACATGGTCACCTAGTGGGGGATGCTGGCTATGCACTGGAGCCGTGGCTGATAACACCCATCAGAAACGCACACACACCTGAACAGGAACGCCATAATGAGGCACACACACAAACACAAAATGTAATTGAACATGTGTTTGGCCTGCTCAAATCATGGTTCCGATGCCTGGACACATCTGGTGGAGCCTTGCAGTACTCACCAACTACCTGTACCCAAATTGTCATGGTATGTGCTATGCTACATAATATGATCCTGTGAAAACAGCTGCAGCAGAACCAGCATAGGCCTGGGCCAAACAGCCCCCCACCATTGCCAAGGCCATCACAGGCAGAGCATGACTCGGAGGAGGAACAACCTGAGCCTGCCTCAGTAGGCAGAAAGAGGCATGCCCAGTATGCTTTGGCCTTGGCAAAGAGGCAATGCATAGCACATACACTGGCTCAGTAGGAACTCTGGAAATGATACCTCTCTCTGACTCGCACATATAGTAAAAGGGATGTCTAACTTGACACTACCTGTTTTCAAACATGTATAGGGAGTGTAGTATGTGCATCCAACAAAGACAGCCCTGCAGCACCACCTGAGGCATGATTGCCATGTGTTAAGCAATATAAAGCAGTGATAAACAGCATTTACCACCATGTAGTACATGTAAACAAAATTGTACACACCAACTAGCACAACTGTGGTTAATGTTGAGTAATATTGGGCAACATCCAGCAATGTTGGTTAATATTGAGCAATGTCGGACAAGCTTGGTCTAAGTAGGGCATAGCTAAACAAAAGCCAACATGCTCATATTTGCTCTACTGGCCCTTATGCAGTCTGGTCTGCTCAGTATGAAAATATAAAGTAGTGATGGGCCTCGAACCCAGGATACTGTGCACTATAGTCATAGTACTGAACCACTAAACCATGACAGTATTGCAGTGATCAGTCTGTATGAAGAAATGTTGATAAGTCTATGCAAAGTATCTCATGGAAACCCTGCAGGCACAGCATAATCCCTGATGAGTTATGACACAAAGGTGAGTCCTGCAGTAAGAATAGAACCTGACTTTCAACACACACAGTATAAATGTCTATATTGGTCATGTTTACACACATCAACAAATGTAGTGGACCTCAGACAGCAACATACTGAAAGGTCACACTGGGCATGCTCACACACAATAAATGAGGAAAATGTCAGGCAACAAAACACTGAAAGTCTGAACTGGGCATGCTCACACACTTAGGCCATGTCTGAGTACAGCAGTGGGCCACACATATCCGGCAGTTGCATGTGTTAACCCAGGAACCTCTCACTATTCAGCAATCCACCCTGTACACACAGTTATATGACAACAGACACATATATAATATAGTGGAACCCTGTCATAATCAAATATGTTCTGCAGATACCTAAGTTGTTCATAGAAAGTGGGAAAGCAAAGATGATAAAAACCTGCAATCTGTATCATCAATAAACATTGTGCATCTTGAACTTTAGCATAGGTTCAGAGGTTGATACTAGGCTATCTGCCCTAGGGATTGTACAAGCCTAGCCAGAGTGTGTTTGGCTTTCGCAACCCTGTCAGATTAGTACACTGTGCCTGTGAATAGCAGGTCACACAAGATAGCCCATTTATGTTTAGTCTATTGTGCTCTGTCTAGCAGGGACACAGAAGATATCCCAGGGGTAAACATAAGATCACCCATCCACTTATCAAGATGTCTCCTGTAGGTGGTCAGTGGGTGGCTCTGCTTATGCGAAACCGGGATTACATTCCGGAGTGAGTGGAGCCTCTGGGATAAGAATCTGTCCCTCCAGCATGTCCTATTAACATCTGTGCTGAGGTTTATGTCCCTGGAGTGTGTAGCTCCAAGAGATTTGGATATCGTGAGGTGGAGCATGTCCATTAATTCTGGGTTAGACATTTCCTTAAACAGCAGGCACACATCACATCTGAGTAGGCGGTAAGCAACTGAGTAGAGCTGGAGTTACTGTATCCAAACTGCGCAGGGCATCTGTGTGAGTCCCTAGATCTGCTTGTTGAGGAACTTTTTTGGCCAATACAGTTGCTGCATGTGTCAGGTAAGGTACATCCCAAATGGGGCATTGTAACCAAGCATGGTCGTGATGACTATAGGGGCACAGTGACCTCACTTGATCTAGATGTAAAACCATATGGGATAAGGTGGGCTATATAGAAGGTCTGTCTAACCACTTTGGCAACATTATTGTCAAAGCCGAGAGTACGAACAAGTCGTGTCCCCAAACCCCTAACAGCTCCTACCGTATGTAATGGATTACCACCTATGTGGTAATGTGTGGGCATGTTGTTATTCCAAAAGGGGATGACTATGCATCTAATGGCATTTAGCTGTAGGCCATTGCTCTGGCACCAGTCATCCATCTCTGTGAGACCCTGTTTGAGTATGCATGTGCCAGCTGGAGAGTTGATTATGGCACCCAGTTTGCAGTCATCAGCGAATATGGTCAGCCATATTCCTCCTGTGTTAGCCTGTACATCAGAGAAATATATACTGAACAAGAGAGGTCCCAGGACTGAGCCTCGTGGGATGCCACGTGTAACTGGTGTATAGTCAGACATGGTACCTGCAATACTGACCATGTGGGTGCTATCCCTGATCCAGGTAGCAATCCATCTTGTGAGATATGTGTCGATATTGACGCTGGTGAGCCTATGTATAATGGCCGAGTGGGGTATTGTGTTGAAGTGTTTTCCAAGGTCCAGGTAGGCTGTGTCGACAACTTTCCCTATGTCTATGGACCTGGTAACTGTTTAAAGAATACAAACAGGTTCAAGAGGCAAGATCTGCACACAACAAAGCTGAAATGTGTAGGACCCAGTGTCTGTAGGTTCCCAATGTCTATGTGTATGAGTTCCATGACAATACGCTCCATAGCTTTGCAGAACAGGCTAGTTAGGCTTACAGGGCAATATTGTCCGGGGTCCATTGTGGCACCAACTCTGTGGAGCGGGACCACTGTCACTGTACGCCATTCCTTGGGTACATATCCTGTAGTAACTCAGATATTGAACAGTGACTTAATGTGAGGGTTACGTTTGTCATGAAGCTTGTGTAAGACGCAGGCTGGGACACCATCTGGTCCAATTGATGCTGTGTTGTCTGCTTTGGGGAGGGCAGCACTCACCTGTTCATTTGTGATGTCAGGGAGGTTACACTCTGTTGGGATGGACAGTTGCTCCTTAGGGGGGATGGGGGGAGACATCTGCACTGAACCTGTTTGCCAGGATGTTGGCAATGTCTGTGGGTTCAGGGTATGTTTAGTCAGTATGCAGTAACTCACAGCATATCAGTGAGTGTCCACCCAGGTTCCTGACATAACTAAAAAAGGCCTTGTGATTGTCCTAAGTGTCTGGTGCAATTGTCCGTTAGAAGTGGGCCTTAGATGAATTCATGAGTGATCTAGCTTTCTGCTAGTACAGATCACAGATGCCTTCCCTGTCTGGGATAGTGCTCTATCATGTAGTAGCCTCCTCCTTTCATTGTATAGCTTATTAATGGCCAGGGTCCACCAGACAGGTCCCCTGCCATTGGAGGAATGAGTCTTGTTGTTATTTGGGATAGCACGATCCATACAGTCCACTAGGTGTCCATAGAATGCATTTGTAAAAGATTCAGTGGTCTGAGCCGTATTTACCTCTGTCCCAGGGTCTTTGAAGGATACAACCTTGGTTTGGAGAAGTGTGATGTTTGCTTTTGAGAAGTTCACCAAGATTACCTACGATGGGTGTGGGGATGGGATAGGGATGTCCAGTGAGATAAATGTATGGTCTGACCTTACCAATGAGGGGTATACCTCTTGTGTGGAACATAGAGTCCTCATGTTGGTGATGATCAGGTCCAATATGTTTTCCCCTCTTGTGGGTGTGGTGACCGGTTGTGCCATAGCATTTGAGTTTACAAATAGTAGCAACTGTTGGGTGAGGTTGTTGGGGATTCAGTAGTATCCCCAGTCAATGTTTGGGTATTTAAAGTCACCCAATATAATGGTGTTTGGGAGACCTTCATATTCTACAGTGTTCCCAGGAAAGTCGAGTGAGGTTCCTGAGTTTGGGAGGGTGGTCTGTAGCAGGCTATGAACTGAAAGGCAGTTTTGCACACTGTTAGTTGCACATGTATGGTCTGCGATGCTTTGTGCAGTGCTACTAACCTGGAGGTGTGTGTATCTGTGATGTATATGGATACTCCCCCTATTTGTGTTGGCCGTTCTGAGTCTTGTGGTCAGAAAGCATGGTATGAAGTATAACCTGGTACTGCTGGTGTGCATTTGGGAGCCTGAACCAGGTGTCTGTTACTGCACAGATATCGATATTCTCCATACTGAGGAGAGTCCTGAGTGGGTGCATTTTGAGGGTAACACATCTGGTGTTGAGCAGCATTACCCTTAGTTTCATTTACCCTGTAATGTCTATGGAGATGGGTTTGTCTTTTGAGCCTCGCTTAAAAAAGGCACTATGGGGGTGGCAAGAGCCTTAGCCAGTATTCGGAAGTCCAAGGGTGACAGGTGCAAGCTGTCCATAGCAAAGCTACGTGGCATGTCGAGCATGTCACCCCAGGCTGACAGACACTGTATCCCCTTTGAATGACACCAATATGTTAGCCAACTGGTAAAAGTGATCATTTTGTCTGTATACTGTGACATCATTCTTGGTGAGTGTAAGATGCTACACAAGGTCAGGGTCATACTGGCCTGGGCTACATGATCAGGGAGTTCCTCTATGTATCATGTCATGTGGTCCAGGGAGGAACGTCTGAGGTTATTCGCACCAGCATGGACAATAATGGAGCTATTTCTGTACTTGCTTTGGAGTGACCTGAGTACATGTGTTATGTGGCGGATCCTGGCACCCGACAGACAGCTCAAAGTGACCATCCCCTTGTTCAGCCTGGTGAGTGGGATGTCAGTGTGTCTGACAATAAGTGTCACCTATTACAAGTGTATTAGGTGTGTTGTTTAGCCCTAAGGGCAGTGACTGTGTGGCACATTGACTTTGTGAACTATGTGATATGTGGGTATTGTAGTGGGGTAGCAGTTGTTTGTGTGTCTGCTTTGGAGGTCTCTGCTGCATAGGCAGAGTTTATTTAGAGCCTCTGAGTATGTTTATGTGTGATAATGTAGTTTGATTGCTGTCGCTATAGGTCTATGTGAGACTGGATTTGTGGTGTGTGTGGTTACCTTCACCACCTGATAGACTGTGCCAGTCATGGGTTGAGAGAGCTCAGCCTCCTGTATGTCTATATAGTTGCATCTCTCACATATATCTGACTTTGTTGGGAGGAGGAGGAGAGGGTTGTCAGTGCACATAAGGCAGTTGTGACATTGTGTCAAAATTCCAATATTCACCAGTTGGACTGGAGAGTATACACAAAACCGACCCCTGGACATGCCAGGATATTATGATGACACACTCTGTTGACTGATCACAAAGGATCAGTAGGGTGTTAAGTGTGTAAAAGAGTATAACAGGGGTTTAGTGCTCAGGTTTTTTGGTGTTTTGTAAAGAGTAACTGCGAAGGAGTCCAGACTGAAACATGACACCTCCTTCAGCTATGTCATAAATAGCAATGTACACTCATATATGTCCTGAGTCAGGGCCAACTGTACCTGACTGATAATGCCAACATCCTGTCAGACAGGCCCATATATACATACCCACCTCCCACTAATGAAAGGCCCTATCATCATACCAGGAGATATCACATGTAGAATGGGTAAACAGCTCCCCCCAAAGCCAAAAGCATGGCAGCAATTGGATTACATTGTTTCCCTATATGTGTCATGAGTGAACTACAGTACAAACAGACCCTGCACCTGAACAGTCTGTTGAGCCTCATCCTCTCCACAGGATCTGAAACCATTGAATGTGTTACAGCAATGTATGGTACTCCCCACAAGTGCTGGTGCACAACACACCATGGGAAGTATAGTCCAATAAGCCTATGAAGTCTGATCTGCAAGGCCATGGAGTCCATCATGATTGATGTCATAAACAGAGCTATTGGAAGCTGACAAACACACAACCCTACCAACTGTGGTATGTTCATGGGCAGATCATGGTTCCCAAACATGCTAGACTGTTTGCAAGGCAGCCACCCAGGACATACACCACTGAACAGAGCTACACATGTTCCACATAGATTTTGAATAGCCCTTTATCAACATCCCAGACACATGTCGTATCCACAAAATCAACAATCTGTGCATAAATATGTGTTGTCATATGAAGGAATGGCAATTTGTCCACAGATAGATCACACAAGCTAAGAACTGTGGGGTCCTGTTCAAGCTGTTAACACCTTCTGACCCACATGGTTCATTCCTACGATTGCATAAAACAAAGTGTACACACATTATCATGTCCAGTCTGATGATGTCAGCATCCTATAAATATAGCAGGAGAAAAGAAGCCACCCAGTAAAGCAGATAGTGTGTTGTGTTAATGCATTTCTTTCTAATATCAAAACATAGTTAGGTAGGGGTTTGAAACCTGCAATTGCTGACTGTGTGTGTGTGGGGTGTGTATGTGTGTGTTTCCATTGAGAGGAGTCCCCTTTTTGGAGACTGGGAAAACACATTAAAAGAGGTACAATCTTCTTTGGAAAGTCTGATGATGTCAGCATCCTATAAATATAGCAGGATAATAAAAAACACCCAGTAATGCATATAGCGCGTCGTGTTAATGCATATCTTTCTAGTATCATAACCATAGCTAGGTAGGGGTTTGAATAATGCAATTGCTGGCTGTGTATGTGTGGGGGTTGTGTGTATGTGTGTGATTACCTTTGAGAGGAGTGCTCTTTTTTGGAGACTGGGAAAACACATCAAAAGAGGTACATTCCTCTTTGGAAAGTGTGCTGATGTCTGCATCCTAAAAATATAGCAGGGGAAAACAAAACACCCAATAAAGCATATAGCACATCATGTTAATGCATATCTCTCTAGTATCATAACATAGTTAGGTAGGTGTTTGAATCCTGCAATTGCTGAGTGTGTGTGTGACTCTGTTGATCAATGCGGTGTGGATTTTGCTTTTACTATGGTATGACATATCAGGATTAAAACAGTATGTGCATTGCACACATCAGGTATCTGTGTGGCAAATAAATATATGTACATGTGACCTCAATTAGTACATAGGAGTGAAGCCTGCATACTACATGACTACATTTGTTTCCTTTGACAGATTGTGCCGCTGCTTCTCAGATCGTAGGTCACATATGTATGTATGTGACAAGGCTGGCCACTGTAGTGATCTGTGGCCAAGGTCATCTGTGCCACACACACCCATGACAGTTACTATAGAGTAGTGTGAGTGAGGGTACATGCCTGGGGTATATGTCAGACATGTTCATACACAACAATGTCTGGCAATAATGGACAGTCATTATAGGTGTACAACAGCCTTGTGTATATGCATACAGGCCCCTAATGTCTTATGTGATACACCGAGGGACTCCACAATACCTCTGGATATGTGGATACCAAGGGACAGATGACATAACACTTGGCTGTATGTACACATTGCTATTCAACATACATGTTGGGGGCTACCACCTATGTGGTACTGTCAGGATAGTATGTATAGTAAATGTGGATGACTATGCCATAGTTGGCTTAGAGCTATACAGCATGTGTTGGACAACAGGTATCTGTCTGTATGATACCCTTGTGTAGGATATGTGTCCCATCCAGAGAATGCATTGTAGGCCAATGCATGCATTTACAGATGTGGATGGACATATCCCTAGTGTGTTTGCATGTACCTAAGAGGGCTATATGCCACACAGGAGTGGTCCCAGGAATGGGTGGCTGTCAATAACACTTGTTACTGTTATAGTATAGTACCGGAAGGATCCAACTGTTACTGAGTTCCCCACATCTGTGTGTCAGTTGTCAGGACATCATCTAATGATTGGTTATGGTCAAGCTGTTGAGGTTGTGTATACTACCAGAATGCAAAACATTGACAGATATTAACAGTATCACCCACAGCATAGTGTCAAACCATGTCATACACACACGTGTACCCATGTTAGAACATATCTGTAGTAGAATGCATACTGGCCATCGAGAGATACTATGAGATGTTAACAATGTGTAATACAGGGTATGTCACATCCCATGTGTCCACTATGCATGTACATGCAGACAGTGCACACCCACCATGTTCACAGATGTACACCTGCTAATCTGTACTGCACACATCACACATGTACTGTCCACGCACTGACACATGCTGGCAACACTATACACTTCAGCCACGTGGCACATGGGTGGACAATACATACTCAGACTTAACACTGGTGTAAAGAATGCTATATTCACAGTCATAGCTTTGATGCATCATGCCTGCTCAGATATAGCTACAAGGATATCATTACACTTTCCTGTTGACAACATGCTAATACTGCTACACTGATATAATGTCACCCTGTGCATCAGCACCATGTTAGCCTGTTCCTGCATCAATGTTACAGATGACAGGAGGTGGCACAGGTGTCATCATATGCACAGGGTGTGTTGTTGGTTTGCCAGAACCCGACATTGACCCATTCAATCAACATGTGTGTGTGTGTGTGTGTGTGTGTGTGTGTGTGTGTGTGTGTGTGTGTGTGTGTGTGTGTGTGTGAGGGACAACAGTACAGCATGGGCCAATGTTGATGTAATGTGTGTGTGTATGTGTGAGCCCTAGTTCTTTGGTTAATGTGTGTGTGTCTGCATGCACACAGCTCCACCATGTAGCTGCCATATATGGGAGGTTGTGGGACAGCCACAGACTATACCTGCCAGGCTATACAGATCATTGTCTCTGGCCATGGACATGGTACCTGTGCCTGGCAGGGGTGCTATGGACAGTATCGGGTACCAACCCTGACTGGGTACTATCATCAGAGGCAGAGGTATGTTGAGTGGACCCATGTCCCTGCTGGGACTGGCCAGAGCCACGTGCACGTGTTCTACTAGGATGGTCAATCGACAGGCCAGCCACAGCATTGCTGGTACTGCCACTATGGGAGCTGCTGTGATCTCTGGGCCATCCGCGACAACTGCCAGCCATTGATGTTGCTGGCATACTTCCGCATCAACGTTTCAACCATCCCGCATGGTCCTGGCTCATGGAAAACATATTGTGGAGGGCATCTAATGTCTCCCCCTAACGTCTATCAATGACCTCAGTGTAATTCCGGATGGCACCGACAAGGGCATGGATGCTGTCATTGATAGCGCTGTAATGGGCCCTATGCACCCTTAGTCCCTGCCTGGTGTACCGTTCCATACGTGCCTGTGCCTGCATTACAGCCTGGAACATACTTGAGGTCATAAGACCTGCGGGGGCACGTCTGCCGGGGGCATTACTACCAGCAGTGCTCCCACGAGAACCCCTGGACATCCGCCTATGTGGTACCATTCCAGTAATCTGGGTATGGCTGCTGTGAGGGGATGCAAGTGCCATGGATACCACACTATCCTGGTCAATGCCAACTGTATGCTGTCCCTCGGCTAAGGCCATTGGTGATGAGGGATGTACTGGCAGTATGAGTGTGCGCATAGATGGGGTGGAAAGCTGTGTACTGTTGATTGGCGGACCAACGACAGACCCTGTCAAGCCTGCCTGTGTCACAATACATGTCTCATCATCTCCACTATTTGTGGCAGTGACTTCAGGTTCTCTGCTGCATTCACATTCAGCCAACCCAACCTCAGCACCTGTGAGAGGAAGACAGGAAAAACACTTTACAATCTGTACATGATATTAGCACACATGAACACATGCACTCATGAACACATGCATAAATGAACACATGCACACATGCACACATGAACACATGCACACAAATACACTCCTCACTACAGCAGATACACACACACACACACCAGCAATCCAACACATACTCAATAGTGGGTGAAGGTGGGTGACAGTATCACAAGGCAAACAGTCACCTCACACGTGTCAGCATGCAGAATATATGTTGCTCAAGACCATGCAGTGCGAGGGTAGACGGCCCTATTTAATAACAGTAAAGATGGCTTTGTTGCATGTGTGTAGTTGTTCAGTGATTGGCTACACCCTGGAACACAATGTGTACATGGACACAACATTGCTGTGCAAGTATTATGAGCTCTGCAATGTCCTGTGCACCATCACTCACAGGTATACATACCATGGCTGCATGTGTTATCTGTGTGACTATGCCTATCCAATGTGCAGTATGGTGTTGCCACAAGTGTGTCTGATGCTCTGTGTATTGCATGTCATTGAGGCAGCTACTGATAATACTGAGCTGTGCAACGTCTTACAGCAAACATGCACAGCATGCATTATGCATAGGTGTTACGTGTACATGGCCTACACCTCACCTATGACATGCACATTTCATTACCAATATTGCAGTTATACCACACTCACCAGCATGGATCGTCTACCCTGCTGTCACACCAGAGGGACCTACAAGGATTTGAGTGAGTACGTTAGTGGCCACAACTGTGGCATTGCTACTATGGGTTTGCTAAACTACAATAGAACAACAGTCGACAGTCACAGGTGTACAGATAATATTCCAAATATCAGTATTGCACAACACTAGGCAGTACAACTGCTAAACACACAGTACACATCTCACGTATACATAATCTAACAATACAGGTAACTGTAGTCTACAGGTAGGGCATGTTACCTGCACGCTCCATGTCAACATGCTGGGTGGCTCCGGCCTCCATGAAGACACATGTCTATGGAAGTTGCTGTTGTTGTCCAGGAGCCACCACGCTTAGGAGCAGCTCCTCCACTCTGGTGAGGGGGGGATGTATGGCCACCCCACCACCTGTGGCAAGCTGTTGTCTATGGATATCAGATGCACACCGCCGGACATGTCTAATTAAATCACTGCAGTGATGGCGTACCTGCTCATATGTCCAGTTATGCATGCCTATGTCATTTACCCGATGAACAAGATCTTGCCACAGTGCAGTCCGCTCATGCTGGTGCTGGCTGCTTCTGGAAAACAACAGTGAGTAGTGCTGCACCAGGCTGTGTTGGATTACCTCTTCCTCCGCTGCTATGTAACAAGGGTTACATTGGTGGGCCATCAGTTGAAAGAGAAATGAACAATATGTGGGAGCGAGTCCTGTGGCACCCTTTACACCCTTACCCACAAATATCACTTCACTGCCATATATACCATCCGTTTGTCTGTCAGAGGATACACACGTTCAATACCACATATTGGTTCTCAGGCCACAACTGACTAACAGTGCCTGGCACACTCTATATATCAAACCACTATTCAACAGTACCTGGAACACTGTTTGTGACACAATGCACAACCTCACCACAGGGGTATATGTCACGCTAATGCATTAACAAAGATGTCATCCATTGCAATGAATGCAAAGTACAGTTACAGTAGTACCAGTAAACCACCCTAGTCGTTGATGCCATACCCCTGCCTAACATATGTGCACAGTTGTTAATATTGGTTGCATACTGCTGTAACAGAGTATATATGTTGCTAGATACACACGTATACCCTGTAACACACATATGATTGCGGGCATGGTACAGGCATAATTACACACACATCAGACAAACATACAACACACCACTGTATGCCAACACAGATGCGCTTTACCTGTGTACCATACAGTACTGTGTGCCACTACTTACAAACCCTTATGCCTGAGGAACGTACTCTGTGCAGACTACAAGAAACACACAAGACAGTGTTTCCAAGCAATGTGAACATACACCATACTGTGCTGTTTAGGCCTACAGTTTCAGGTAGTACTACAGTTCATATGGGAGTTGGATTCACCAGCAGTACCACTCACTAAGCATACATGTCAATGTATCAAGCCTGGCTAACTCGAATGTGTAAAAATCTGTTAACCAGTTTACTGTGTAATTCAATTTAATCCTGACTTGTGCTCAGGACTAACTTTAACCTGTGGAACTTGTTTAACTTGCTTACTTATGTAATCTCTGTAAATAATCTGTTTGTAATATGTAATGCTGGTATTATGTAATGTTGTATCTGCTTACCCTTGGAGCCTTTCTCCTCCCCCTCCACTGAAAATGGACATCCATGCCCACTATCGGTATCTCCCAACAAAAATGTAAAATAAATAAATAAATAAATAAATAAAACATGTATTGCTTTAGCCTACAATGGGAAACTGCAGTCGTCAACAAGGAACTACGTCACAATGGATGCCATACTACTATGTCTGCCTAGCAATAACATACACATCTTTTGCTGGCCTCACAGCTAAGACAGACACTACCATGTCAGATACAACTTCACACTAAGCTATCACACCTTTACAGACCTTGCACACATTCAGAGTTACACTCATTCAACCACACATAGCAGGTATTGCATTGAGTACATGTGTGAGTACATAGTGTCATAGGTAAGTAATATGCTATTGGCCCTAGGGCCTACAGCAGCCTACCCATATGCTACCCTGGCCTTTGCCACACATGTACATTGATTTCACTTGCCCCTGTCAACCAGAACCACAGAGGTGATTCCCGGGGTGTATTACCTCTCTCCCAAACAATCATCAGGGGTATTTATTACAACTGCTAATGAGGAGCCTTGTTTGCTATTGCTAGGTGGTTTATTCCAGAGTATGGCATATCTCTGAGATAGGAACCTATCCCTCCAGTATGTGCTGTTTAGTGAGCTGACGAGATTTATGGCCCTAGAGCGTGTAGCCCGGAGGGATTGTGATATGTTGCCATGGTGGTTGTCACACAGCTATGGGTGTGACATACCTCTGTATGTCCGGCAGAGGTCACCTCTGTGTGGGTGGTATGCAATACAGTCTAGCTGTGGTTTTGTGAGTCAGTCTGCATAGGACATCTGTCTGAGGCCAGTATTACCCTTTGTGAGGTATGTCTGTGGCCTTTCCACTTGCTGTAGTTGTCATGTGAGGTACATACCACACGGGGCATTGTGATGAGTAGAGGGGAACACTGACCTATATTTCCCTAGATGACACACCTGTTGTGATGACACATACCACATAGACAGATTACAAGTCTAGTGTGGCACTGTCATTATAAAAGGCGAGGCTACCGTCCACCTGTGTCCCATGTTCCCTTATCACACCGTCAGTGTTAGGTAGATTTCTACCTATGTGGTAGTTAATGGGTACAATGTTTTGGAAAGAGGGATGGCACAGCAGTATCGACACCTGTCTACAGTCCATGCCTTGGTCACCACACGCCTGTTGTGGTACATATGACCCGTGTCTCTCTCTCTCTCTCTCTCTATATATATATATATATATATATATATATATATATATATATATATATATATATATATATATATATATATATATATATATATATATATATATACACACACACATATATATATATATATATATATATATATATATATCTATACACATACATGTACACATCCATTGCTGTACATATAGATGTACATATAGGCACATGTACAGT
Source organism: Protopterus annectens (assembly GCF_019279795.1). Taxonomy (NCBI): domain Eukaryota; kingdom Metazoa; phylum Chordata; order Ceratodontiformes; family Protopteridae; genus Protopterus; species Protopterus annectens. Next base: position 1,431,306,968 of record NC_056726.1, read on the forward strand.
CCACCTTTCATGGTGGGGATATCACTTATGTGACAGTTGTGAGATGTACAGTTATGTGATTATATTGCACAGTGTTGTGCAGAATGCATTTTGGTGTCCTCAGCCCATGTAGCCTTAGCAGGCCTCACTGACTGTAACACAGCAGATCTGACAAATCAGTCCTACAGCGTTTAACCACCACATGACATATATCAGCACTGCATGCTGTTTTTTATGCCACACACTATGACCTACATAGATATATGCACATAACAGCCTTCAACAACATATATGTGTCCACCCTTCGCTAACAGTTGCAGTATGTCCCTTGCCCTATGCACATGTGCAGATACAGATAGATACGTACTGCTGCCACATATGGATGATTTACAGTGTGTAGAGTACTCTTCAGGAACATCTACTACATGCCGGCACATACATATGAGTTACATACCTTACCTTTGTATTTCTCTGCTCTGTCTGTTGTTACTGTTTTGTTGATTATTATTTTTTATTTTTTTTTTTGGTTGTTTTGTTTGGGTTTTCTCTGTCTGTTCCTGTTTCTGTCTCTTTCATCTGTGTCTCTGTCTCTGTCTCTGTCTCTCTCTCTCTCTCACTCTTGCTCTCTATCTCTCTGTTCCTGCGATGATATTATTGCATGTGTGGACAGCAGGTACAGCCTGCTTTTCTAGGTATCTGCACATGTCCTTGTGACAGCCTCTGCACCAATTGGTGCCCACCATTAAGTAATTGCATGCAGCCTGCTGTGTGGTAATTGCAGTACTCACTGTGATTGCAGCCCACTGCTATAAAATGCTAGGTTATGTAGGCGTAGCCCTTTCAGCTTTCCAAGGTGGGGCCCATGCTTGTTTGCTCTGGACACCATTGTGTCAGTCAGAAGGTTGGTATATGTCTCATATCTGAAGCTAGGGTTGTAGCCAGTGATATGCATGTTGTACTCAAACCTGAAAGTTGCTGCATCCAGTACACACTTCTCAGTGTAGACATTTACTCACCCCTCCAAATGCTAACACAGGATACATGGGAGTATGTACTTTCCTTCTGAATTAGACAATTAACTGCCATACAAATGTAGTTATTGCAATGTATTCCTGTGGCACATGCACTGTTTGTGAACTGCTTTACTGTAATTATTAAGTTACTCGCTTCTGAACAGTTTGTGGCTTGTTTGTGTTGACATTACTCAAGACAACTGGACATATTTCAGTACTGAGTATGCATACCTACACCCTTGGTTTTGCCTGAATTCACAGGTATGTCGTACCTTTAGGTAGGGGTGCAGAACTGCAAAGAACATTTTTTATTATTGTGTGAGGTTTATCTTGCTGAACATACAGGGTTGCTGTGTACCTGTTAGTCTATCAAGGCAAGTAGTCTGTCTGCGTAGCTCCCACCTGTGGACATATTCAGATGATAGCTAGAGGTTAGCCTATTATTCCTTGTCTGTGCACCACAACAGTCTTTTCAGCACTGGCACAATGGCATTGTCACAGTTGGTTGCTAGCAGTACATGGCTACATCCTGTGATATTTCTGTGTTGTACTCCTACATAAGGGTATGCTTGTGGAACTCCTTCCAAAGCTATTTGCAGAGTGTGTAACAGCAGGAATGCTGATATGCCTGTGTGTTTCTGCCTCTGCAAGGCCTCAGATACTCTCAGGTATATATTTGAACAGTCTCAGTGAAAGGTGCAAATAAGTGAGATACACCTGTAATATATTACAGACATATTTCAGTTGAGACTTTCTTGGGAGTTGGAGCATATGTATTACTACACCTTTTCTGACGTGCAAGCAGTGTCTACTCTCACCTATTGACATTATTCATTAAGTGTGATTCCCCACTTTTCTTCCTAATCTTAGCACTTTTCAGAGTGATTCAGAGGGGCACAGTTAACATTTGTTTACAAATCAGGGACATCCCTGTAAAGCATGGGGAGTCTAGCCTCTGCCCTATTCAACTTTGCCAGTGTTTATCCTGGTCTGATACTGCGTGGTGTTTGTAAGGTGCTACTGTAACATTATTCCCTGCTAGAATGGCTGGTTCTCTTTTCACAGTCATGTCATGCAATTCCACAACAACTGCTGGTAAAGACCCACAGAACAGGATTTGTGTTATGCCATTCCTAATTTCCATTTCCATTCCCTCACTGTAATGCATGATATATTTATTTCAGCACTAAGCTATTTGTATATCTGCTGTGGCTTAGTGGTAATTCATGCAGTCTATTGTGTCAATAGTTGGGGTTCGAGACTGGCAGAGGTTTTTTCTTTTGCTGCTGATCAGAACAAGGGCCCTGACATGGAGTGACTAAGGCACTTTTAAGCAGTTGTAAGCAGGTTTGCGTGGGTTTGCATGATGCTTAGCTAAGCGCACACATGCGCACACTCGCTTAAACCCGCTAACTACTGCTTAAAAGTGCTTACTCCCGCTAACCCCCACGCTAATTTCTTTGAAAGAAAAGAAAATGGGGAGATAGGAAAGTGGTGAAAAGTGGGCACAAAGAGGAAGAGACAGTAGGTAAACAAGCTCGAGATGTGCAGGATGGGTGTAGGGAAGGTCCATAGCTGCCCATTTCTTTACCAGCAGCAGCTGTGCATATGCAATAAATTTGGAGTGAAATTTGAAACCTTCCACCACTGGGAGAGGGGTGAGGACAACAAAGTATGTTGTACTGCCAATTATAATTATCAGTTTACATGTCCAGCGGACATGTGTGTGAAATGGGCAGCTATGTAAAAAACCATCTTAGACTGGATTCTAACAAATTGTTCACAACAAAACTATACAACAGGAACCCTCCCAGATTACCTTAGTGACCACTCTCTCATATATATTATTAGACATAAAACAAGCTTAAATATCCCCTCTTCAGTCAGAACCATCCTCAGCAAAAAACACCTTGACCATGAACTGTTTCTAACCGAACTTAAACAATGTAACTGGTCTCCCCTTAAGTCTCTCCCTATAGATGAAGCAGTTAATTACTTTAATACCACCTTCCTAGCAATCCTAGACCAACATGCCCCAATCCGTTCCATAAGAATGAAAAATAAACCAGCTCCATGGCTCTCAAATCACACTAGGAAACTAATCCTCAATAGAAACAAATCTTGGGCTAAATGGCGGTCCACAAAGGACACAACTGATCACCAAACCTTTAAACAACAAAGAAATATTACAAAAAAAGCTATCCTACAGGATAAAAAGAATGTTTATATACAACTACAACTAACATCCCTTCATCAACCACATAAATGTTGGTCTACTATTAACACACTACTATCCCCAGGCAGAGTGGAATCACCTAACCCACTAAGCTCCAACCCAGACTGTCCAATGCAAACAGCTAATTCCTTCAATTCTTTCTTTACTACTACTATACTAAAACTAGCAAATCAGCAAAACCCAGACATATCTAACTTGCCCAGTCCAAGCTCTACTCCTCCCCCTTTTCACCTTGAACCTATACCCACCTCCTATATCTCTTACTTGCTTCAAAAACTAAAACCTAATACCCCCTCAGCTGACCAACTACCAGCCAAATACCTCAAAATAGGAGCCAAAGCCATTGCCTACCCAATCTCCATATTAATCAACAGAACCTTAAAAGAAGGTTTAATCCCATCAATCTGGAAAATCTCATATATTATTCCTCTTCACAAAGGTGGTGACTCTACTGATTTCTCTAACTTTCGTCCCATTGCTCTACTCTCCCCACTTGCTAAATTCATGGAGAAATATATCCATAAACAACTTATAACCCACCTACTCCACCATCAGCTCCTAGCTAACTGTCAACATGGTTTTCGGCCATTTCATAGTACCACCACAGCCTTACAATCATTTACTAACTGTATCAACAAAAATCGTAACAATAATACTTTATCCTCTGCTTTCTTTGTAGACCTATCTAAAGCCTTCACCATGGTTAATCATCAACTTCTCCTCCACCTACTGAAGTCCCTCTCCTTCGACTATTCTGCCATGAACTGGTTCACATCCTATCTGGATAACCGAAAACAAGCTGTTCTCTGGCAAAACCATCTTTCCGACCTTCTTCCTACCTCTCTAGGTGTCCCACAAGGCTCAATTTTAGGTCCACTACTGTTTTCCATTTTCATAAATGACCTTCACCTCTCTATTCCACAGTCTACCTGTATTCAATATGCTGATGACTCCACTATCATTTGCTCTGCCTCATCCCAAACTGATCTTCATTCTCACACACAAAAAGCCTTCTCTACTATTGAAAAATGGTTCTCTAACTACTGTCTTCTCCTTAACCCTAAAAAAAACAAACTACTGCTCTTTACCCCATCTCATCTATCTCCCCTCTCCATTTCACACTTACATCTGATGATGGCACCATTATCTCACCTGACCCCACCACCAAACTCCTTGGAATTACTATTGACAATCAACTAAAGTTTGACAATCACATAAATTCTACAATTAAATCTACTAACAAAAAACTTGGATCCCTTTATCGCATTAAACCTTTCCTGACACCAGTAGCCAGAGCCACAATAGCTAGAACCCATTTAATCTCTACCCTGTTATATGCTTCCCCCATATATACCAATCTTTCTAAAAATAATCTTAACAATCTTACTAGATCATACAATAATATTGCTAGATTTGCTACCAACTCTCCTTACAGGACCCACCACTGTCAGAATCTAAAACAGCTAGGATGGCTTGAATTACCGCTACTACTACAATTTAACCAACTTATAATCGCCCACAAAGCCCTACACCAACCCAATAACACCCCAATTCTCTCTACCCTTATAAGACCATATAATAATTTGAAGAATCTGCGCTCTGCCAACAAAATGTTGATACACACTTCCTTCTCTAATAACTTAGCAGGTGATTCATTATTCTCAAACTCAGTTGGTAAAATATGGAATCAATTACCAAATGACCTCACTACCCTCACCTCTCTCCCACTATTTAAAACTAACCTAAAATTTTTCCTCTCTAATCACTGGTTATGCTCTTGCAACAACCCTGACTAACCATTTTGTTTTTTCTCTAACTGCCTGTTACCAATCAAAATATTCTTTACCATAAATCTCTACTTCTAACCATTCCTTATAACTAACCCTCCTCCTTATTCTTTGCACTTTCCTCCCTGACTATTACTTCTTATCTGTAACTCTATTAGCCATTTTTTTCTGTCTTATTCTAATTTTTGGTAACTGCAGAGGTATTATGCCATATTAATGTTATTGCCAAACTTTTTCCTTTCAATGTTCAAAATGTTGTTTTAAAATGTCTATTCTATAAATGTAAAATCTAAATGTTATTGAATGTTTTTGTATGTCTCTATGATGCTGTGTAACTGGAGCTTTTCTCCCCGGGTCTCCACTGAAAATGGACATGTATCCAGTTGGACTAGCCTGGTAAAGAAATGTAAAATAAATAAAATAAATAAATGTATGGGGTGTAATTTTTTTTGGGTACAGATTGCCCTTTTTTTTTCAGGTGAGAATGGAAAGTGAGGTAGAGGAAGTAGGTATGTTTGGGGAGGTAGGTTGGGGAGGTAAACAGACAAGACAAACAAGACGCATACAGGGGCAGTGTATGATGCATGGGGTGGGTGAACACAATTGACGGGGACGGATGTTTGGAAATCGCAAGTCCCTGAGCCCACAGATGGTAACAGTGGAACTGAGATCACCCATGGGCAGTCACCACTGCACCTTCACAGCCCTGAGGGTGGCTGTGCTGGGCGCTGTGTAGGACAGGCAGGCTCACCCGTGAGACACGCCACTCTCGCCTTGAGCTGGTGTAGGGGATCAGCGACTGATCTCCCTATGCAGCACAACCCGGACCCTTCAAAGGCTGACAGGTGGCCCTTTTCTGCCCACGCTTGCACGGGGGGACAAGCCCCATCCCCTGCAGCACTTCCACCCGAAGGTGGCACAGGACCAACAGAGGAGGGGAGCCCGGACTGGGCACCGGACCTGCTGGTGCCAGGTGCACTCGCCAGCTAAGGAGGGACAGGTGGGTCCGCTGGGACTGGCCTTCCCATACGTTCTGTGATTAGGTGTGTTTAATTACAACATAAACAACAGCATTCAAGATTAGTTGTAACAGCATGCAGTAATAATCCCATTAACACAACACACCAAGGTTCCAACAGTTGAACAGCAAGCATAACACATGCATATACTGAACGACAGTGGACATTCCAACAGCATTTAGGGATGATTGGTAGCAACAGGCCACCATAATTGTGGTGTTTGAACAGGGCACATGCATCAAAGTGAATGCAGATATTTATAGAACAATAGGACATATGTCCCAACAAATGTTTGAGATTACACATTCCCATTGAGGTGTGGAATTGCATGGTTTATGCACATACAGTAGGGTGTAGAAAGAAACCTCAATTAACATCTTATAAGTACTTTTAGTCCACACTACATTCCTAGTGATTGTATGTGTATATCCCCTACATGTATTATTACACTTACCAACATGCTTTAGGTTGTGTAATAGGTTTGGCTAGTTCATTATATACCTATCCTATATCTGACATACTAACTGTCCAAGATGCAGATGTTACTGGTACATATTTCTTGCTTTTATTTATATTTCTTTATCTACATATCTGGATGTGTTCACATGACATTTTCAGTTCATTTTGTACATAACCCTGCATTTCTTGTAGCACACTCACATTTCTGGGGAACAAATTAACAAGCTACCCGTGTGCCAGATTTACTTATGCATGCCAGCCAGTCACTGACTGTTGAGGACTGTATACATACTTCACAGATACTAGCACTTCCATCACCCACTTTAGATGGGACTGCCCAACTGTGGGTTGCCAGTAATTATTAAAACAGTACTATTTGTATAATGCAAGGGTACAACATTTCAAAGTAAGTGACACAGACACACTCCAGGTTTTATACCTTTATTAATTACATTACACACTTTTCCACAGGCTCTCTCCTTTATTTGATATTACAGAGCATATGGAAGACATATTCAGAACATATTATACCTTCATTAATAGGTTAGAACACTCTTTTTCAGGCTCGCTCACTTATTTTATATGACAGTACCTGCAGAGATGTTATTCCAGACATAGTTTATCTTTCTTAATGGGTTAACATACTCTTTTTTCTGTCTCTCTGACTTTTTTATATGACAGTACATGCAGAGGACTTATTCAGGGCATTTTATGGCTGTATTACTGGACTACGACACTTTCTTTCATGCTCTCTCCCCTATTTTATATAACAATACATGCAGAATAATCACTAACCTGCCTGGTGGTGCAGCCTATCTGCATAGGCTTGCTGATTCGCAGCACGGTCACCTGCAGCTGTGAAGTAAATGAAGGGATATTGAGACATATCTATCCATTATACAGAATCAATTATCAATTCTTACATACTGCATTCCATAGCTACCTACTCAGTTGTGGGGGCATCTTGCATCCCACGGGCCTGCTGTATCCATTGGTTCAGTAGGTCCTGCTTCCATCTCTTCAGGTCTGCATGGTGGTGACGGACCTGCTCACCAGTCCGAGGAATGCCTGTGACACTGGTGAGGTCATGAGCTAACCGATTCCAAGCCTCTGCCTTGTACTCCATCCCTTGGAACTGGCCCTGCAGGAGTATTGACTCATGACGGTGGACAAGCAGCACCAGCCATTCTAACTGCAGATGTGAGCTACAATCAGTTATGGCAAGTATTCCCACCTATGGGGCTTAAATATGCCGCATTTCCCACACTTTTTGTGATTGGCTATTTTTGAAAATTCTCGGTTGACTTCAGACCTGATTAGTAATGGGTAATCTACCATTTCTAAGTATATGTATGTTAACAGTGGCTGTTTCTGCTAAGCTGTCATGGTTTAGTGGTTCAGTACTTTAATTATGGTGCACAGAGTACTGGGTTCGAGCCTTGTCATTCATTTTATTTTAATACTGTCCAGACAGGCTAGGGGGTGTGGCTGTGTTTAAGCAGCTTTGCTCTACGTTGCTCCACGTTGCCCTACGGTGCACTGGTTGGCGTGGCACACACATCTGCGCAAACCTATTGCGCTGGTTAAAGCGCTATTTAACTATGGGCAACTTTATTGCGCTGGGTAAAGTGCTGCTGAACTACGGGCACCTATATTGCACTGGGTAAAGCGCTGCCGAACTATGGGCACCTATATTGCGCTGGGTAAAGCGCTGCTTAACTGCGGGCAATTGTATATCAGGATCCTTTAAAAATATATATTTTGTTCACTGATACAATGGCCATTTCACTGCTTTTTAGTAATATTTTAATCATATATGTCAGGTATTATTTCACATACTGATTTAAAACATAAATTGGAAGGTGAGTGGTGGGACTCGAACCGTGAATGCCTCCTCTTTGTGTGAACGCTCTACCATTACACTATTGCTATTTGGTGCGATTTGCATAAACTTTCTTTCTTATGCTCTTCCATGTCGGGATTGCTAACTGCAGCTAAGCAAAGGGCACACCCACTCACACATGCGCAAATACGGGCAGGTATTTCGGGAATATAAAAAAAATAAAATTAATGTTTTACTTTTTATAACTGTGATGGGGTTTATAATGTCAGGGAGTGTGCTGTTGGGTGTATGGACATTTGAGCGGACTCGCTCTTCTGTGTTTACATTTTTCTTTTCGAACCCTTGCAGGGGCGTGGACATTTAGACTGCTCGGCAGTCGGACATGCCCCCTGCTTTCCTACATGGACCGTGTTAGACTTGCGGTTGAGTCAGCGTGCCCTCATGAATATTCATGGCATGCTGACATCATACCGTTCAACTGCAGCCTCCGAGTAAGACTTATTTAGTCTTACAAGGAGGATTCGTGAATCCGGGGGAATGTGTTGCAGTTTTTAACTAACTGGATGTCTAAAATTATAAATCTACCAGAAGCTCTCTCTTTAGGTATTGAGAGACTCCATAGATCTTTTCTGACTTCTTCTTTGAAGGAAAAAAAAAACGCTGGTCCTCAGATCTATTATTGTAAAATTTCTCTCTAGCCAAGTCAAGGACCTGGTACTGAAGACTGCTTGGGCTAATTCTCTGATAAAAATAAATAACAATACTATCAGGTTTGACAGTGACTAATTATGTATTCCATTCATAAAATAATTAAAGAAGCTAAACATCAAAGCTCAACTAATTTTTCCAATCAGAATTAGGATCTTTTTACCAGAAGGTCAGAAAACTTTTAATTCTCTAGAAGATGCAGTAAGCATTTCTCAGAAAAAGAAACATTTTGATCAGTCAGAAAATATGGATTGGACTCTTGTCAGTTTAAAGAGATAAGCAACAAGAAATTGCTGTTCTTTAAAGGCAAAAATATTTAAAAAAATAAAGAAAAGTAATGTTGCTCTCATTTTCTATTTTACCTAAATAGCTTTCTGACAGATATTCAGTTTTGTCATCTATTACAATTCATCATTAAACACAAGGTAAAACAAACAAAAACAATTTATACTTCATCAACATACTTTTTCTGTGGTATTTGAAATTGTGCATATATGTTGTCATTACTATTATTTATAACTGTGAGGTGATGATTAGTGATCAGCAGTATGGTTTCATGCCAGGAAAGAGCACTACAGATGCAATGTTTGCTCTGAGAGTGTTGATGGAGAAGTACAGAGAAGGTCAGAAGGAGTTGCATTGTGTCTTTGTGGATTTAGAGAAAGCATATGACAGGGTGCTTAGAGAGGAGTTGTGGTATTGTATGAGGAAGTCGGGAGTGTCAGAGAAGTATGTAAGAGTGGTACAGGATATGTACAATGGTAGTGTGACAGAGGTGAGGTCTGCAGTGGGAGTGACGGATGCGTTTAAGGTGGAGGTGGGATTACATCAAGGATCAGCTCTGAGCCCTTTCTTATTTGCAATGGTGAGGGACAGGTTGACAGACGAGATCAGACAGGAGTCCCCATGGACTATGATGTTTGCAGATGACATTGTGATCTGTAGTGAGAGTAGGGAACAGGTGGAGGAGACCCTGGAGAGGTGGAGATATGCTCTAGAGAGAAGAGGAATGAAGGTCAGCAGGACTAAGACAGAATATATGTGTGTGAATGAGAGGGAGGATAGAGGAATGGTGAGGATGCAGGGAGTAGAGGTGGCAAAGGTGGATGAGTTTAAGTACTTGGGATCAACAGTTCAGAGTAATGGCTAGTGTGGAAGAGAGGTGAAGAAGAGAGTACAGGCAGGATGGAGTGGGTGAAGAAGAGTGTCAGGAGTGATTTGTGACAGACGATGACCAGTAAGAGTGAAAGGGAAGGTCTACAAGAGGGTAGTGAGACCAGCTATGTTATATGGGTTGGAGACAGTGGCATTGACAAAAAGGCAGGAGTCAGAGCTTGATGTGGCAGCGATGAAGATGTTAAGATTTGCACTGGGTGTGACGTGGATGGACAGGATTAGGAATAAGTATATTAGAGGGTCAGCCCAGGTTGGAAGGTTTGGAGACAAAGCCAGAGAGGTAAGATTACATTGGTTTGGACATGTGCTGAGGAGGGATGCAGAGTATATTGGGAAAAAGATGCTAAGGATGAAGCTGCCAGGTAAGAGGAAAAGAGGGAGGCCTAAGATAAAGTTTATGGATGTGGTGAGAGAGGACATGCAGGTGGTTGGTGTGACAGAGCAAGATGCAGAGGACAGGAAGGAATGGAAATAGTTGATCTGCTGTGGCGACCCTAACGGGAGCAGCCAAAAGAAGAAGAAGACTATTACTTATAACTCTCTTTATTATTTTATTTAAATCCTCTCAAATATTATTTTCTCACACAGAGAATAGTGTATATGTGTATGTAGAGGGTGTATATTAACATGTTTAACACACTTTATATATACATTCTATACATAATTTCAAGTAATCTGTTTTTTTTTTTTTTATTTCTGGTTATTCTACCTGGTGAATGTGGTTGTATCTGATAAACATTCCCCGGGATTCATGAAGCTCGGTGCAAGGCCGGCATTAAGCTTGCACTGACCGTGCGGTGTGCAGATGGCGCAGTAGCGCCATATGCATATTAATGAAGGTGCGCTGCCGCCGCATCCATGTGCATAGGAAATGAGCGCAAGTGCATGGGGCATGTCGAAGCACCACACGGAGGCATGGAAATGTCGGCTGTTGACGTGCAACCTAAAATGCTGAATATTACAGTCTGCCTGCAATAATAATCACACCTGTCAGTGTCCATGGATACTGAAACGTATGCAAAGCATGCAAGACATTTCTTGCAAACACAAAATTAAGAAGCAAACACAAATGCACGTAGCCAAATATCGAGTCTCCATCCCTTGAACAAATGACATTTAAAACCGTGTGCCCGTATTCTAATGCAGTGTTGATAGTTATACCAAGTGGAAGCGAAACGCATCGTGTTAGCGCACCGCCAATAGCTAAGTCTAGCCCAATGGCCAGGGTTACCACCTGTCCCACATTGTGAGGGACAGTACACATCTGAGTAGTTGTGTGCATACCAAAACCATTCTAAATGTAAAATATCATGCAACCATATGACATATTTATGTCCCACATTGCATGTAATAGTGACATACAATAGTTATTTCTGTATGTAACATACCTACATGTTACAAGAAATAAAATAAGCAAGTAAACAAAACAGAAGAAGCATATAAACTGTTACAACAGCAAGCTAACATGTAGGCATAAAACAAAAGTACTATCCATTGTACTGACCGTGGGTATGTGTTGTCCTGTAGAATCTGATTTGTGTCTGGAATATATCTCATTCTGGCCATATGAAAAGGTGGCAACCCTACCAATGGTCAGAGCATTCGGCCAAAATCTGCCTATTTGTAGTCCAAGCCGTTCTTGTCAGGATGCGTCAAAGATGAACGGGTATTACCCGGGTGTACCTATCATGTCATGAAAGATAAGTATTTGCGTGTACCTATGTGCGTGATGTACAGCATGTGGAAGGTGAAAAATGCTAGGGTAGTCCTCACAAATATACAGGTACCAGAGATATGTAGTGTATGCATTGTGTTCCCTTGACCATGCCATGGGCCATCAACCAGAGAAGGGATGGATGGAGTGTGTGGAATATAGGTGTGGGGGGATGGGTAATGTAATAATCTGCAAAGGCGAGACTGTGTTGGATGCACAATAGGTGAACTGGAGGTGTATGAGGGAGCAGTGGGTGAATCAGAAAGAAACACAAAGAACAAACATACACATCCACAATATAACCTGACAGGCCATACTGTAGAACACAGTCACACAAACATATATTAAAATGTGCGATACACATGTACAGAAACGTTACCGGCACATACCCACATAATGGTCTGGATGGAACTGAGCCATCCAACTGCAACACACCTGGATGCATAATTGAATACCCATCATCCCCTCTACAGCACACAACCCCCCCATTCCTGAACGTCCACCAAATCCAGCCATACTCAGGCTACTAGCTTGGTGCATCCATATCTGCACATAGTGACCACTCATATCTAGTAGGCAGTGTAACCCTAGGCAGTGTCAGGATTGCAAACTATGTATCCCTTGCATGTAAAACCCTATCACATTTTCGTAAATCCAAAAAGATTGAAGGTTATTTGCTTGTTCAATTTTTGGATATCCCTCATGGGATAAATATCCTGTGTAAACATCAGACTTGGTATCACGACACGATGTCCAGTCCTGTAGACATCTGGACACAAGTGGTATGTGCAGTAGTGGTTCACGAGATTGCTCAGCCTCCTGCCGGTCATGCAGGACCTACTACCCAGGATCAAACACCTGCCCGTGATGCACGTCTCTCCACATGAATTATCGAGAAAATATACTGTACACATTCGCATAGTGGCACTTGGATATAGGGTGATTAAGGCGCTGGCATAAGCAGGGTACCTCCTGTCCCACTTTGTGAGGGACAGTCCCTGTTTGGGTAGGTGTGTCCTGACCAAGAATGATACAATGGCAAATGTCCTGTGATTGTAGGAAATAACTATGTACCATATTTCATGTAACAGCTGCCTAAAACAGTTATTTCTGGATGTAAAATACGTAAATCATACAAGAAAAAGAATAAGCATCTAAAGTGCTACAGGAATAAGCTCTCATCTACGAAAATAATTAATGTTCTAAACTCTGTACTGACCGTGGGTATGTGTTGTCCTAAACAATCTGCTGTGTCCAGAATATATCCCATCCTGGACATATGAAAATGTGGCAACCCTACCAATGGTCAGAGCATTCGCACAATAACTGGCCAGCCTCCTAATCACTCATAAAACCAGTGACCTTTGGAGGAAAGGTATCGAATGACACTTGAATGAATAATGACAATAATTAAGAGTAAAATATGCTTTTATCTTCAGAAAATAAGTATTAATACATATGTTCTGAATCTGTCAACACATTTCAAGTTAATAGTACTAATATTGTAGAAGTGTCCGTGATTGTCCCTGATTTGTCCTTGCCTTGTCCCTGTTGAAATTAGTCCCTGAGTGTTTGAGAGGTCCGTACACATATGTACACCAACCATCACATTTGTTGACCGTACTATTGAATACCTGTAGTGAAGTCATAAGTGATGGCCAGAATAATATCCTTCGGATATAGGGAGGTAAAGATAGCAGGGATGCGCAGTGTACATTCAACTGCATGGGAAATGTAAATAGGCATGTAGGTGTATGTATGCAATAGAACCTCCCCCCCACCCTGTATTATGTAGTGCTAACATAATAACCTGGTCAGAGGTGTCCATACCCTGCATTTGTAAACACAGGTAGAATGTTGAAATTGGGACCAACTCTGTCCATGTGCTAAGTCTAACATTCGAACAGGTACAAGGCAGTTACGGTCTCCAGTCAGACAAGCCTAAACCCAGATCACCAGATGAACACCCTGACAATCAAAAACACGTATGTGCCAGGACTATAAGCTTTGGAGTTCTGAATATCCTTGGAGTGAGTAAACATGCAGCACGAGTCCAGAGCAGTAGGGAATAGGGAATGTTGCATGTATAGTACTGCGGTTTTCCCAGCAGGAGAATGGATGCCTGCTGTGTAAGTGAAGCAGTGAAGCATATGTTAGGGTAGCTATGAACCATGGGTATACATATAAATGAAGCAGAACACCAATAGTGTAGTGGTTACAGCATCCACCTAGCGTAAAGGCATTCCCGGTTCAAGTACGACTATAGCACATATCATTTTCTTCTGTAATGAATGCCTCTGTGCTGTAAAGCCAACATTTAAACATGTAAAGGTGAACATATGTTTCGCATGGGACCATTAACTGGATTCCTTCAATCAAAGTGGTACTGTCATAATGAATAAGGCACATGTAAGCACAAAGAAGTGGCAGTAAACATATGTAACTCACAGTAAGCATATGCGAGTGCACCTGCGCAGGTGTAAGCAGCTCCCAGCATAGCAAATGTATGTTGTTATGTACAGATGTAACATATACATATACATATATATATATATATATATATATATATATATATATATATATATATATATACACACACACACACACACACACACACACACACACACACACACACACACACACACACACATAGATATAAATATATATGTGTGTGTGTATAGATATATATCCACAGACCTAAAATAAATAAATAAATATATATATATATATATATATATATATATATATATATACTGTAAGAATGAACGCCGTAAGAATAAAGCATACACAAGGGTTGTGAAGGGAATCTAGAGCAACTAAGGTATTATATAGTGCTTGCAGCGTATGTCAGATAAAGCTGCACAAGAAAGAGTAGAGCACCGCTATTCACACCAGAGACAGGGTTATACCAGTGGCCATAATATCGTTGAACTGCTACATCAACATTACACACAGATGGAATGTAGTTCATGTTGTGACCACCTACACTTGTAACCCGCAAATGGCCGTATTCCATAACACCAGAAAAGCCACATATGTGCAAATATAAATGGCGGGAGACCCTGTGAATACACGAGGTGGTACAAAATGTGTGTAGCGCCCCAAACGCTTTGGAGAGGGCAATGTGTAAAGGTGTGTCATGGCTGCGATATCATGTGGATAATGGCTGTGATGCGTGGAAACTCAACATGGGTGGGGTGGATAAACTATGGCTATTCGATTTTGAATCCAGGAGTGCCAGGGTTGGTTGCGCCAGTTCCAATGGACCGGCCTGTGTAGGTCAGCTGGTACGTAATAGGTATATATACATACGCACATGCAGACATCAATATGTTGAAGTACATTCGCTGTAACACATGCACTCCATTTATTGACATAAATAATATGAATGTGCACAGAAACAAATACAGTAGCAGGAATAATAGGCTGTGCAGACAAGGAACAGGTCAAATGACACTGTATCACATCACAATTATCATCGGTACTCCATACATGAACATATTGCGTCATCTGTCTGCTGTATAACATGCTAAATACCGATTACAAGTTAACCGGAGTTAAGTGTCGGTGTCATAATGACCAAGGCAATAGTATGCTATTGAAGCAGAGATAAAACCCAATACGCATGGGTAAGTGCGTATGTCCAGGAAATGTATTGGTCAATGGACACACAGATGTGTAGATATATATATATATATATATACATATATATATATATATATATATATATATATATATATATATATATATATATATATATATATATATATATATATATATATATATATATATATACATACAACGTATATAGATATATACACATATGCACACACACAAAAAAATATATATATATATATATATATATATATATATATATATATATATATATATATATATATATATATATATATAAATATATATATATCTATATATATATATATATATATATATATATATATATATATATATATATATATATATATATATATATATATATGTCACTGTAGATATACACATGTACATAACTAGGTTAACGGGTAACATATGTTCAGACTGGCCCGGCCGGCTTTAGGCATAGGCCAACTAGGCGGTCGCCTAGGGCGCCGGTCTAGCAGGGGTGCTTTTCCAGTATTTATTTGATGTAGATAGACCAGGATGGGGGCACCAGGTAGTGTGGTGTGGGGGTGCTGTGGAGCCCTTTTGCCTAGGGCACCAGTTGACCTAGGGCCACTGACTGGGCATATGTTGCTGGGAGGTCCAGTAAACAAACGTTTACCTCCCACACCTCCCCAGCTAGGCCGGTCAGACATAAAGACACGCAATAAAGATAAATACACCACTGCTTTCCAGACCACTGGCAGGAAAGTACCAGTGGGAGAGATCTGCAAGGTCTACACTTTAAACATGGATAACGGGGTCCCTTGCAGGACCCCAAAAATTCACCATACAGGTGAACGCGTAGTGATCGACGTGAGCAGGATGTAACTGTACACGGAACAGTAGGTTGTGCAAATGTAATAACACACGGGTTGACAACGTACGACATGTGTCCCGAGATGGGGAGAGTGGGCAGTGTTTAGGGGTTTGTTCACACCCCAGCTGCGCTCACAGTAAGTATGAGTCTTGAGTGCTGTAGAGGGGTGTCAGGTAGGAAAGTCATGGGTATGCAATAATGGGCCTAAGTGTTTAGGAGTTGGTTGGCAGAGATGTATTAGGCCCGCCCAGTAGAAGTAATTACTATTCCTATGTGGGCACTGCAGATGCTCATACCTCCCAAACCTGAAGAGCATATCTACTGGATAGTCCAGAAAGCATTGGGGAACACATAGGGAATATATCAGTGCCCCTGTACCCGATTATCATGGACGTCTGTGATTACAAATCAGAATGTAACACAGTCCTAACTAAACCCTTCCAGAACTAGTGATATTAGGTGGACAGGTGGCGGAATACACGTAATGACTAATGACATCTATGAGTCATAAACAGCATGTACCTCGACAAATGTGAATGAATACATATGCCCTGTGACTGTCAATGTGTCAGGTTAATAGAACCAGTCATCTAAAGGTGTCCCTGTGGGTGCTATGCAGTGTCCCTGATACAGTGTTCATTCTCCCCCATTCGTATGTGAGGTCTGCTAGTGACGGAAAGCGCATATTCCGCCGACCACCTTAGGTAGATGATAGCATAATAGTTTGGGGTTACCATCTGTTCGCCTTTGTGAGGGACACTCCGCTCTGGGCAGTTGTGTCCTGCAAAATGAATGTTATTATGGCACATGGCCTGTGATTTCGGGCAAAGAATCCATATATTGTCTGTAGTGGTTGCATAAAACAATTTTGTTGTATCTGAAACACCTAGATGTTATAGGAAACAATATTAGCAACTATAATGCTACAAGAATAACCTCTACTTATGCAAACTGGTGAAGTAGCCAGTTTTCTACTGGCTGTGGGTATGTGTTTACTTGCCAAATCTGACTTCTCTACATATAGGTCCTATAGGGCTGCCACCTTTCCAAATGGCCAGTGTGGGACCTGCTCCATAGAAATGTCAGACGTACCAGGTCAGAAGATACCTACAGCCGTGCATAGTACAGAAATATACATATTAGCACAAATCAAAGCTTAGTCAAGCAGCAGTCATGTTGCTTATGCTACTTCACATAACATATCGAAGTGTCATTTATACAATAACCCTTACATGCAACCATTAGAGAAACGTAGAATATAATATTGTCCTGTAATCAGGACATTTGCTATGCCTAGATTATTCTCGCATGACACATATGCCTAATGAGGGACTGTCCCATGCAAAGTGGAAAAGGTGTTAATCCTAAAATCTCACTTCGGCCAATTTAAAAGGTGGAAAACCTACAAGAGGTATGCGGTAGCATGACCCCACAGAAAGATGTGGTTCCCAAAACACATTTACTTGTCTGCATTGCAGAGTATCGGTTCCCATGTATCAGCCAGATGGGAGAAGATTGTATGAGGAACACACATATAATATGATTATGTCACTGGACAGGCTGCCGATTCCGTACAGTCAAACACCATGCCGTCGCCTAATGGTCAGCCATACCCGATACTGTAATCATATAGTCCAATCTAATAGGCATCACAAGGGATCGCTCCCACCCAGCGTGAGTGACAAATGCAAGCACCAATGTCAGTGCACGTGCAAGTGAGGGAGCAAGCGGGTGTAAGCATGTTTGGCTACCAGTATGCGAGCATTGCACTGTTAAAAAAATGTGGAGTCTAAACAAGTAAAAGGAGCTGTAACCAGAGGTCAGCAGTACTTAACACCACACAAACCCACGCACAACCGCTCCCAACTGCTGCAATGTGCCTTACCCACTCCGTATCCAATGGCCTTGTTCTGGCCGGAAACAAAGAACCATCCTTTACAAGTGTTGGTAGCAACACCCTGCTCACACAGCTAATCTGAATTACCAATGCACCATGGCATATATACAGACAATAGACAGTACCACACACATACCATACAACGCAGTCATCCAACAGTATAGCAATGTACAGACCACTGGTGTTTGCAGACTTGGCCGTCTTGTGTTTACGTGTGTGAGCATGCCCAGTATGACCATTACGCATGTTGTTGACTGACATTACCATCATACCTTCATGTGTTTGAGCATGCCCAGTATGGTCAACTGGATCGCATGTGTTACAAGTCCAGGTAGTCAGTACTGTGGTGCCGACCCTTGCGTTGTACACTGACAGGTGGCATGCTGTTTCTGCAGGGTATCCATTGGTCATATGTCATTGACTGCTGCTACATTTCTGCACAGTGTGGGGGGACATACAACTCTATCCACATTCCTACACAGCACTGGGGGTGGTGCACATGACTGTTACATGTGTACATTGGAAGGGGGGCACAGCTGACAGTTGTTCACTTTTGCTACTACTGTACTGGTATGCCAGGTACTCCATTTCAGTGTGTGGACCTACCTAATGTGCTGGCTAGAGGCATACCAGTGTAATTCAGATCCTAGCTTTAATTACCAGCATAGTGGTTTCAGACGTCCTAGCCTTCACAACCTACATCCAACTGCCTGGTCTGCTGTAGCCTGTGTGTGTGTGTGTGTGTCTGTAGGGGGGGAGTAGGGTCATCCATTGGGCATATCCAGAGGCTATTGTACAGCATTTGTTTGTACTGGTCTACACCTGTCCAGCTGCTTGAGACTTGTGTGGGCTGTATGGACGCACATGATGTTCAGCCTATAACCTGCAGTGGATTAGGACACCCTGTGTACTACTGGCTACTGTTGTGACCCCTGTATGTGCTACGGATGTCATGGTGCCACTATGGATGTGTACTGTCTGCTGCCCTAACATTCGGCCACCAAATTCCCTTGCATGCTCACATCCATACCATAGCTACAGGCAAAAACGCATTTTAATATAACTGCCAGTTGATAGGTTGATTGACTTACCTTGAGGGTGTGCCAGACCTGAGGATGGTGCTGGAGGGCTGCCTATGTCGGATGCACACAGTGCACTTCCTATACATGGCTGAGCACAGGTAGTGTCATGTTTGGCATCCCTTTTACTGTCTGTGTGAGTCAGAGAGGGTGACATTCCCTGGGTACCTACTGTGTCGGTGCATATGTCATGCTTTGCCTCTTTGCCAAGGACAGGTCATACTGTGCACTCCTCCTTTCGCCTACTGGGTCCAGCTCAGGTAGTTCCTCCTCTGAGTCACACTGTGCCTGTACAGGCCTTGGCATTGGTTTGGGGCTGTGTGGCCCTGCCCCATGCTGTACCTGCTGCAACTGTTTCCGCAGGATCATATTGTGTAGCATAGCACATACCATAACAATTTGGGTGCATGTAGCTGTTGAATACTACAAGGCTCCACTGGATGTGTCCAGACACTGGAACCGTGACCTGAGCACCCCAAACACATGCTCAATTATATGTCTTGCCTGTGCGTGTGCCTCATTATGGCATAGTTGCTCAGGAGTGTGTGCATTGCTGATGGGTGTCATCAGCCATGGCTCCAGTGGTTACCCAGCATCCCCACTAGGTGAATGTAGGGGATGTCCATATTGGCAAAGGTGTGCTACAGCTGCATCAGATGCCATATATCGGAATCGTCATAGCTTCCAGAGCAGCCAGCACAAACATTCAATATAATGCCCTGGGCATCGCATACGACCTGGCAGTTGATGGAGGGGATGCCCCTGCGGTTAATGTAGGCCCTACCCCGCTCACCGGGTGGTGTTTTGATGCATACGTGCATGCAGGCTATAGCACCCACTACCCCAGGGTAGTCTGCCATTTGGTGGAAGAGACGCATATTGCTGGTCAACACCTCACGTGTGTTGAGGACATGTACATGCTCACTGGCATGTGGTGACATGGCATCCAGGAACTGGTGCAATACTCTGGATGTAGATGCATGTGAGATCCCCATGATATCTCCAGTTGTGCTTTGGGAGGTACCTGTGGCTAGTATACCTAGGCCTACACATATCTTGGTATCCACTGGGATGGGTTTCCCTCAGCCTGTTCGATGTGTCAGGTGTGACCGGCACAGCTCAACAATCTGCTGTAGTAGGTCTCTGTCCACCCCATAGCGCTCCACTATCTCCATCTCATGTAGCCCCTGGTAGGATACCCTGGGTCTGGAAAGTCTTCTCTGTCTCCTCACTGAGGGCTGTTCAGCAGAATTCACATCCTCACCACCCTCAGCCTCCTGCACTTGTTGGTCTATGTTGCCTGCTGCAGCCCTTCTCATTTGGTTGGATTGTTTCAAGAAATGTCCCCGCATGTATACACCGGTGGTGTAGAGTGTGGAAAAAACCTGTGTGTATGGTGCTTGCTCACTTTACCGTAGGGCTCTGGGCTGGGCATGTAATCTGCTGATTGTGCCAATTATCACCTGTTTGCTCAGCTTGTTCACCTTGACTACTCTACTACTGCTGTTGTCCCTCCCAATTTCACTAGGCAGGTATAGACACACCCCTAGCTTAGGCATGCTAAGGCAGGAGCAATCCTGAGACACAGGGCTCCAATGTACGTACAGTATGCCTGACACGCCCCCCATGCTTTCACCTATATTTGAGTTCTGCACCCAGCTATCTATACACATACACTCTGGGATCTGCATCACACCCTGAGGATAAACGGGATTCACTATTTTCAACCTCATTTGCATAGTATTGTCTTCTAATGCATAGTTATATGACCCATACTGAGCCTCCAAAATAATAACCACTGCTTACTGTCACGCAGATCCCCACACAACTGGTTAAAAGTGCCTTACTATCACAGTATTCAATGTCCCTTGTTCTTCCCAGCAACAAAATAACCGGTCTCTACATGTCTCAAACGCAGGACCCAGCACACCACAGACGATATGCTTTACCACTAAGCCATGGCAGATATACATACATCCAAGGTGATCACGTACAGATTATCCAGCACAGGCATTCAATAGTATAGGACATGTATTCCATCATGTAGATTTATGTGTGCTAATGTCCACATATATATATATATATCTATATATATATATATATATATATATATATATATATATATATATATATATATATATATATATATATATATATATATATATATATATATATATACATACACACACACACACATATACATGTACACACACATATGATATAGAATATATATCACAACAGCGGACCACATGACACCAAAGCATTAGACAAGAATGAAAAGGAAACCACATGTGTCTCCTGCATTATGTACTGGTGTTACTATCAAGGCAAGTGTGTTTCGTTGCATCACATGGGTCAGACTGTATTAAGGGTAAGAGTAGGGCTGCTGAATTTTACTCACCAGACCTATTGGCGAATGGATGTGTATGTCTTGCCAATCCAGTCTCTTGGGTGATTGTGACATTTGTGGACACTATATAGGAAAACAACAAAACATGCTCAACACATCCTGGAGCTAGCCACTCACAGATACCAACACATAGGATATGACTGCCAAACACACTCACACCTGTCATGCCTTGGAATAGAACACCTGCCTGTCTATTCTATCACACTGCAGCATTACGCAGTTACAAAACACACTACAGAGATTACTGGATCACAGCACTCCCAGAGGCATACTTCTAGGTGGGTGACATCATCAGCAATGGAAAAGTTGCCGATAGGGATTGTATGGAGAGTGAGCAGTCTAAAAGCATTACTCTGCCCCTAGGCAGATGGAAACACACACAATTGGCATGGCTGGGATTAGAACATAGACCTGCCTACCTTATCACACTACAGCATTACGCAGTTACAGAACGCCCTACTGAGATTACTGGATCACAGCACTCCCAGAGGCATATTTCTAGGTGGGTGACGTCATCAGCAATGGAAAAGATGCTGATAGAGATTGTATGGAGAGTGAGCAGTCTAAAAGCATTACTCTGTCTCCAGGGAGATAGGAACACACACACACACACACACACTTGGCATGGCTGGGATTAGAACATCGACCTAACTACCTTATCACATGACAGCATTACACAGTTACAGAACGTGCTATCAAGATTACTGGATCACAGTACTCCCAGAGGCATACTTCTAGGTGGGTGACATCATCAGCAATGGAACAGACGCAGATAGGGATTGTATGGAGTGTGAGCAGTCTAAAAGCATATTACTGTCCCAAGGCAGACGGTGACAAACACACGCCAGTGGTGTGATCAGGACAACTGCCTATCTATGGACCACTATTACAACACTACATAGATACAAGACGCGCCACAGACACTACATCTTTCAAGACAGTCAATATGACCTTCTAGGAATGTGGACATCGACATGGATGCTGGCAGTTATGATGTACATACCTGTGAACCAGTGTGTTCAATGTAGGAATCCATCCTAAAGTGGGGTATGGCCATCTGTTGCCTGGATGACCACTATCGCTATACAGGATTACAATGGTCATGCCCATACACATAGAGGCACATAACCAACACATGGTGTCACTGGGCATGCTCACACACTTAGTAGCACATGTCCGTTTTGGATGCACTATGTGTCCATCTACACAACGGCGTAATGGGCATGCTCACACACTTAGTAGTGAAGGGCTGTTTTGTATGCACTCTGATTCTAAACACAGAAGGGCACAGTGTGTCGATAGTCATCATTGTTAGCATGAACGCTGTACTACATATATCTGACACTTGTCTTCTACACAACGTCTGCTGCTGTCCATCACCTTAGATGTACCAACCTAAACCAGGCACACTAATACCACACATGGTGATGTCCTGCCAGGAGTGGCTACTTCGCCCATATAGTACATTTAATAGACGAATGTCCTGAGACCAGGTAAACACCCTGACACCTAGAGGACAACTGCATTGCATGTGTATGCTTAGATGTGTAGCGTTCATAATCACAGCTGCCAATCTAGATCCAGCAATGGGGAAAACTGACATATGTGCAGTGAGGAACACCTGGCTTAAGGCTCAGTTGTGCACAATAGCACTACCACCGTATACCTCAGATACAGACATGTGGGCCATAACACCGTTACGGACTGCTCCAGGTGGTAGTGTCCCCACGTACATGAAGGCCACTCACATGTACTGACCAGTACACTTTTAAAAACCATCACGGATGTGTCAGGTGCAGATCACAGTGTCAAAAGCCGCATTCTAGGATGTAGCCCTCAGACATCACCATGTCCTTGGACCAGCAACACACATACATACATGTGGCAGAACATACATTAATACAACACCATGTTACTCATGACCAGTGGACTGTACCTAGCTCTACAGCAACTGTGCAGACTACCCATGTACTGACACAGTTTCATCATGTGTTATGCAATGCAATGATACCACTGTTCAGAACCAGGTCGGCTGTACACATAACACATAACTGCTGTACACCAGTAAACACACTCATGTTTGGATATTACATACATGTACCTGCCGTGGATATGTACATGCTCCACACACACACACACACACACACCACATATGTACATAGCATAGCTGTTGCTGTCCTTCATGAAGACAAGTGGCTACAGCAATTACACACATGTACATGGAAGGTAGGTCCATGGTTGTTGAATGCTAACAGTACATAAGGTGTGATAGCAATGTTGACTGAGTTAACATTCCTGGTTACCCATGACAACTATCATATCATACAACAGTCCATGTGTCATGTATGTCATCACACATGTCCACCAATTGCAATGCCTACAAACATGGCTAAATGACAGGAATGTAGGACCTACACACATGTACATGTAGTAATGTGCATTCAACTACCATGTGTGTGCAGTAGCTGATGTTTGCAGTTAATCTGTGTCTTACTACAACATGCAGTTGCAATGCAGCCCCCATCATTGACACCTGTATATGGTGAAATACTGACAGTACGGTAAGATGTACATCAGGTATGGATGGATGTGTGTACATAAAGTGGTGGGCCAACTTTGCAGATGGATGTTTGCTGAAGACAGCTCACAGGTGTGTCACAAGCCGTCCTACCATAGCATGTGCAAACACTAAGCTATGTTTCTGTTAATTGAAGGTGAAGACATACAACCTACACAGTGGTCAGGGTGTCACTGACTGTAAATCACTTGACACCTGTAACAGTTAAGACCTCCCGTGTGCATATAGCAGCACAATTGCCAAAGGTAGCGTCGGTACACATTGTAATGCGGGTAATGCTGCTGCATGTCTGTCATACGTATCATAAGATAGCAGGTGTTTGATTCACAGTACAGCCATGTTTGCTTGTGTGTCCATATATGCCACGTATGGTGGGGAATACATCCCAATTGTTACACACCCCTGTTCACTGTTGTAGAGATCTATACATACTGTAGTGTAGAAAACAAGACATAGGCAGGGTGGTATGTGTATCACACACATGTGAGCTATCTGTATGTGCACCACCAACACCCACATATAGCAACACTACATCCACATATGCAGAGGCCCTTAACTGTAACCTGCCCAAGCAGCAAAGACCTCTGAAGCTGAAACTCAAATAAACACCAATCACAACCAATGTGTCACATAGTTCACAACACCAGTGTGCCACCCAGCAACAGCCCCTAAGGCAAGACAATGTACCTAACACTTTAGTCATAGGTGACTCTATAGTCCGGCACACTGATGTCCCTCTCACCAGGTTGAATAAGGAGAAAATTACAGTCAGCTGCCTGTCGGGTGCCAGGATCCGCCACATAATGCATGCACTTAAGTCACTCCACAACAAGTACAAATATGACTCTGTCATTGTCCATGTTGGAGTGAATGACTAGAGACGCATCTCCTGGACTACATGAAAAGAGACATGGAAGAGCTCTCGATCATGTGGCCCAGGCAGGTATGACCCTAGCCCTGAGTAGCATCCTGCCTTACCAGAATGATACCACAATATAAGGATAAAATGATTGATTTCAACAATTTGCTTATGGTGTCATTCAAGGGGATCCAGTATCTGTCTGTCTGGGATGACATGATCGACAGACCACGATGCTTTGCCAGAGATGGTCTGCACCTGTCGCCCCTGGGATTCAGGTTACTGGCCAAGGCTCTTGCCACCCCTATAGTGTCTTTTTTAGGCAAAGTTCAAAGAACAAAACCACCACCATAACAGGTACAAAAGCATGCAAAATCTGAAGGTAATGCTACTCAATGCTAGAAGTCTAAACCTCAAAATGCACCCTCTCGTGGCACTCCTAAAAATGGAGAACATCGATATATGTGCAGTAAGTGAGACCTGGTTCAAGGCTCCAGAGAGCACCCCTGCAATACCAGGCTAAAACTCTTACCACACTTTTTGGCCACCAAACCAGGACCAAAACACTAAAGGTGGAGGAGAGTCAATATTCACCAAGGATATTCACACCACAAGGCTAGTTGGCCAACACAATGTGTCTGAAATTCTCCAAGTGCAACTAACACTAGGTAAGACTGCAATCCAAATTGTAGCTTGCTACAGATCCCCCACCATACCCCAAGATTCTCACTACACCTTTCTAAACATACTGGAAAATATTAAGATAGAACCAAACACCCTAATACTGGGTGATTTTAACTACCCTGCCATTAACTGGGAAAACTACTCATGTCCCAACACCTTTGCGCAACGGTTCTTGGAATTCATAAATTCCAATGCCTAGGATTAACTAATCCATAGTCCCACCAGGGGCTCCAATATCCAGAACCTGGTCATTACCAACATGGGAAATCAATGCTCCATACCTATGGTCACCCCCTCGTTAGTCAGATCTGACCATAAGCTAATCACCCTTAACATCCACATCCCACCCCCACCCCCAGTAAAGAAACCACCATAAAAAACTTCTCCAAAGCCAACTTCATGCTACTCAAGTCAGAAGTGACAAACTTCATAACACCCATTTAGACGGGAACTGAAAGTTCAACTGCTGAATCCTACACTAAGGCACTGTACGAGCACATCCACTCATGCGTGAATCATGCCATCCCAAATAGAACCAAAATGCTCTCATCCAAAAAAGGAAGCCAATCTGGTGGTCCCCTGCCATAAACAAACTTTACAACAAAAGGAAGAAACTTTTGCAGAAATGAGGAAAATCCCAGGATGCAAAAAACTCCCTTACTAGCCTCAGTAAGAAACTGAGATGCCTCATAAAATCCTCCAAAACTAGTTACGAAAATAAAATTGCCAAAGATTCCAAAGACAATCACAAAGCATTCTATAACTATGTCAAGAATCTAAATGGCAATGCTCAGATCTGCTCTGAGCTAAAACAGAATGGCATTAAATATACTGATCCAAAGGATATTGCCAATATCCTGGCAGATCGATTCAGTGCCAACTTCACCCCCTCTCACTCCTAAATGGCCCATCTCAATACCGGAAGATTGCCAAATTCCAGTAATAATGGCCACACAGGTACAAAACGCACTCTCTAAAACCAAGAATACAGCATCCATGGGACCAGATGACATCCCGGGCTTATGTACTACATGAACTACAATATGAACTGGCACCTCACCTAAGTGTCATGTTTAATCATAGCCTCATCTTAGGTTTCATGCCCACTGAGTGGCACAGAGCTACAGTTATCCCAATCCACAAGGGGGGATCCACCTTGGATCCCGGAAACTACCATCCCATCAGTCTGACAAGCCTTATCTGCAAGGCCATGGAGAGTATTATCATGGAACTTATAAACAAAGACATTGGCAACCTTCAAACACTGGACCCCACCCAGTTTGGGTTTGTGAAGGGCCGATCTTGTCTCCTGAACCTGATTGACTTCTTTGAATCAGTCTCCAGAGCCATGGACAAGGGTAAGGTGGTCCACACAGCCTATCTAGACCTTGCCAAGGCCTTTGACACCATCCCACACTCTGGAATCATAGATAAACTTACTAAGTTGGGCATTAATCCCTATGTCACCCAATGGGTTGCTAAATGGCTTACTGATAGAACCCACACTGTAAAAGTAGCCGACTCCAAAGCCAGCTCCAGACAAGTGACAAGTGGAGTACCTCAGGGTTCAGTCCTGGGGCCGCTCTTGTTTGGCATCTACTTCTGAAGTACAGGTCAACACTAAGGGACTCTGGCTAACAAAGTTTGCAGATGACTGCAAACTGGGAGCCATTATTGAATCCCCAAATGATGTGGATACTCTACAAAAGGGCCTTACAGAAACAGATGCTTGGTGCCAGAGCCATGGGCTCAAGCTCAATGCCAAGAAATGTATTGTTATCCCCTTTGGGGAAAAACATGTATCCATGAATTACCATATAGGTGGCAGTACACTAAACACAGAAAGTGTGATAAGAGACTTAGGGACACAGGTGGACAGTGGTCTCACCTTCGATACCCACATCACCACAACAGTCAGAAAATCCTTCTATGTGGCACACCTCATCACGAAGGGCTTTTCATCCAGAAAAAGGAGGTCATTGTCCCACTGTACTCATCCCTCATTAGACCCATTATAGAATACAACGCCCCATTTGGTATGTCCCTCTCAAGACATCTGCAACAACATGAAAGGCCTCAGAAATACCTCACTAAAAGAATCACAGGCCTAAAGCAGATGCCCTACGCTGACCGCCTTAAAAAACTCCAGCTATACTCTGTCGCATATCGTCTACTCAGAGGCAATCTCTGCTTAACATACAAGGCCATATCAAACCCAGAGCTGTTGGACATGCTACACTTAAAGAAATCCCAATCCCTCAGTGCTACACACTCCAGGGATCTAAACCTTGTCATCACAATAAACAAAACATGCTGGAGGGATAGGTTCCTGACCCAGAGACTCCCCAGACTCTGGAATAGATTGCCCATACATGTCAAGCAGAGTGCCTCTTTGGACCTCTTCAAGAGGAACCTTGACGATTGGATGGGAGAAAGGAAATTCAACCCAGGGATCATGTCAGTTGCCCTGCTAGACAGGGGTCCAGGAAAGTAAATAATGTGGGAAGAAATAGCCAGAGAATTGTTATAGCTAGGCTTGTATAGGCCCTAGGGCTGATAGCCTAGTACCAACCTATGAACCTATGAACATATGAACATAGGTGCATTCAACTGTGGACTCCACAGTGTGTGTGTGTGTATGTATGTATGGCTGTCTGGTCCATGGAGTGAGGATGTATGCTACCATAGTGCACAGATAGGACCCCTAACCCCTCCAGGTGATGCAATCTACTACCCTGTTGATGCCGTCAGTCTTAGGCATTACTGACTACCTGTACATGTTCATTCTCTGTGTCACGTCATGTGGGTGCACAGTACTGTAATGGTGATTACCACATAGGCAGGGGTCCTCACCTCAACACTATCAAGTGTGTGTGTGTGTGTGTGTGTGTGTGTGTGTGTGTGTGTGTGTGTGTGTGTGTGTGTGTGTGTGTGTGTGTGTTACAGTGTCGTTGGCCTCGAGAGTTTGGGCAAGTTACTGTGTTTGAATACATGTGTGCGAATATCTGTGTGTGTGTGTGTGTGTGTGTGTGTGTGTGTGTGTGTGTGTGTGTGTGTGTGTGTGTGTGTGTGTGTGTGTGTGTGTGTGTGTGTGTGTGTGTGTGTGTGTGTGTGTGTGTGTGTGTGTGTGTGTGTGTAGTTGTGTGTTCTCATCCTGTAATGTGAATGTGTATTACTGCTACACAGTGAGGCCTTATGCTATTAACTGGCCTCTACTCTTAACATCAGCTAGACCGCTATGTAAAGTCCCCGCGCCATGTAACTGTACCTGTGATGTCACCCGGTATGGATGTCACATCTCTACCCACTGTAGCTTAGAACACAGCTCACATCCTCCTGGATCAGTAGATGTGTAGACATCTTTGGAATGTCAGCCTTTCTAACAGTGAGGTTGAAGCTATGTATAGCATACTGGTATTGCCATACATGCCTGTGAGTAGTCCATATTTACACATGGTAAACTGCAAACACTGGTGCTTAATGGCACATGCAATTAGACCTTAAGGAGGTAAGCAGAGCATCATTACCAACATGCTGTTACTGTTGTTACCAAGACACATACTGTGAACATAAAACAATGCATTCTAAACCTGTACTACACGGTATGTCTGCTGTGTGTCAACAGTACACAACAATTGTAATATACACTTATCTCCCAATTCTGTTCACCCTGTGCATCAGACCATATGAGCATGTCCCTGCACTGATGGTGTGGATGACAGGGATGCGGCACAGGCATCATCATATGCACAGGGTGATAATGTTTGTCAGGGGCCTAGGCTGCACCCATGGATGACATCATGTGTGTGGGTTAGGGCCTATGATCTAATTGGCCATGTGTGGTTGTTATGCATGTGAGTGTTGTGGTGCTCTACAGATGTTTCTGGAGTGTTTGTGTATGTGTGCACACAGTTCTGCCATGTGTCTGGCCTACACAGAAGTATTATTGACAGCTCCAGACTGTACAGACCAGGATTTACAGCTCAAGGTGTCCGGCCATGGCCACGTGACCTGTGCCTGCCAGGGGTTGCACGGGCACTACCAGGCAGAGGTACAGATTGGGTACTGTCCAATGACACATGTCCACTGGAACTGTGTCCCCATTGGGACCATCCAGGGCCACGTCCACGTGGCCTGCTGTGTCCTGGTGTGGACAGTGCTACACCAGCTGCACTGCTGCTGCTACCGCCACTATGGGAGTGGGCATGTGAGGTAGCTCGTTCACGTAGACCTGCACCAGGTGGTGTAGCTGGCCTACATCCACATGCCCTACACCTCACTCCTACCAGATGTTCCAGCACAGACAGCTCATGCTCGTGGATTGTCATGCTACGGTCAAGGATTCCAACCATGTCACCCAATCATCTGTCCAAAACTTCAGCAATCTGCTGTTGAGCGTTTGCCAATGCCTGGATGTTGTCATTTAAAAAATGGATAGCAGCCCTCTGAAGCCTCTGCCCTTCTCTGTTCTGCCATTCAGCACATGCCTGTGCCACCATTGGAGTCTGAACATGCATCTGGTGACACCAGCTGCTGCTCTCTGTCCTTCAGGGGCATGTCGGCCAGAGGTCCTCCTATGAGCAGCACTGGCCATATGCCTGTGTGGCACATCTGCAGTCATTTGACTGACACCATGGTGTGAATACACACCTTCCGTAGCCACCACACATTCCTGTTCCAAGCTACCACATGCTAACTGTCCTTCCTCTATGGCCACTGGTGATGGGGTATGTGTTGGCATGAGAATTGTGTGCAGGGATGGGGATATAGGTGGAATGGCAACCAATGGCACAGATTCAGCCTCTGACAACCCTGCCTGTTCCTCAAGCATATGTTCATCATCACTGCTAGAGTCTGTGGGGACACTAACATCAGATGGACTGCAGGAGGGTAACGCACCTACATCACCTGTGAAGGCAAACAAAGACTCTATATTACAATAGAGACACACACACACACACACAGACACACACACACAGACACACACACCATGCATGTGATTTGACAGAAGGCATGCAACATGCATGTGATACAGCAGACGGCATGCAGCTCAGACATTTATAGTGGAAGTTATCATACATCCCTGGGTTGCACACAACAGCAAGCAAGTGTCATAGCAGAAGCCATGCATTTCACACAATCATGGTATTAAGCATGCATCCCTGTGTTACACCGTGTGGGCCAGCACAGGTTAACAGTACACATGGCTGATGTGAGGCATATGACCTTGACATTAACATGTAGTATGACATGTAATCTGCTGACGTGTGCATTGATATGCATACGTTTGACACAATGGTGTCCTGACACATGTACAGCAGTGTAATGGTATCACATTGCAGTGTTGTCTGTACGCCCTACAGATAGAATGCACTTTTAGCAGATGTGCATGACCATTGAAGGGTATTATGAGGCATCTATATTGCTATACAGTGTGAAGTACAGACACATTGCTATTGCATGGAATCATGAGGCATCTCTATTGCTATACAGTGTGGATTACACACACAGTGCATAGCCATAACTGTGTGCCTACACAATACATAAATACTGTGGATTGTGACCCACATCACTGAGGTGTATACACACTAAACCTTGATGTGTCATGTGTGACAGGTCACGGAAGGACATACGGATGACACCCCTGCACAACTGCTAACATTTCTTAGCTGCCTGGCAACCATGTCCACACATGGCAGACTTGTCAATACACCATATCTCACATGACATTTGTGTACCACACACACCAGGTGCACAGCTGATAGTGATGTCCAACAGCAGCAAGGGAAATGTACTGTATCTGTGGTCTGATGTGGTTGTCTTTGTATGTATGTGGATGCTGTACAGGTGACTACTGTCATGCTGGGACACAGTAATGAGGTTCAACACATCTTATGTGGTCAAATTAAGTGACGCCTCCACAAGCTGTGCACAGGCTTGTAGGATGTCCAGTGTTCCACATCTGCAATATAATCCTCCAGCATGTTTTGTTCAACAAAGGCTATAGTTGGACCATGTGTAGCCAATACACAACAGGGTGTACACACAAACACATCACATCTACTGTGTCTTGCTTCATGTCTCTGGCCATCCTCCATGGCCATGTGTGAACATGTGTTGGCCAAATGGTTGCAAAGGCCATCTATCTCACATGTCTGTGTTTTTCCATATGACATACACCCATAGATGTCAGATACTCCTCTGTCCACAGGGTTATGCAGACAAAGGGTTGTATGTTTGTATGTGGGGTATGTTTTATGGGATAGTGAGACAATGTTGCAGCCGGACCACTACATGTCATGGGCATGTCAGCTTGCACATCACAATCTGTGCACTCATTGCAGGGGCATATTCCACAATAGTGAATCCTGTGGGCTGCCCATACTCCAGCTCACTGTGTAGTACTGTTTGCGTACCCCTCATATGTAGTTCTGATGTATAGTACATATTCCTACATTGAACAATACCTCCATTGTTGTATGCACAGCTGTCCACACATCTAGCAATGACAGTTTCTGTGGTTTCATGTCGGTGTTTCATTTAGTTTGTAAGTATTGCACATGGGTAGCCAGTGTGATTGATAAAAGATGCGACCTGTATATCATGACTGGACCATACATTATGTGTACATGTATTAACTGGCCACATGGCGAATAGATCTGTGCATTAACATGCCTGATACTTATAACTGTCTCACCTGCAATGGCCTGCTGTCTCTGCAGAACGCCAGAGGTACCTATATAGGGGTGACACAGCAGTATGATCATTATCCATGACTGTATGACAGCTACAGGTTGCAATGTGCATGTTAACACATTCGCCAGTACAACAGGATATACTATGGAGTATGCACATGTGTGCATACACAGGGTAGCATACTATAGTATGCGGCATGTGTGTAAATATACCTTGCATATGATGTTACATTACATATTGTAAGTGACACATGCGACTAAATGGGATATAATACTTATGTGCAGTAGTGACTTACCAGGCAACTCCAGGCTCGGTGGTTGGGAGACACCCACCTCCACGATGGCAGCTAGGGTTTGTGAATGGTGTTCTGATGGTGTCCCCAGGTTGGCCAGTAGCTCCGTACGTGTGAGTGGGGGCTGGGTTGGTGGCCCACCACCTGTTGTACCTTGTTCCCTGGCAATTGCATTTGCATGCTGTTTTGCATGTCTGATCAGGTTCGTGCAGTGACTGTGCACCTGCTGGTATGTGCGGTTATGGCCACCCACATCATTAACCCTCCTGCGAAGTTCCTGCCACAGGTCATCATGCTGCTGTGCATGCTGTGGCACATGGCTGAACAAGACCTCATAGTTATCTTGGAGGTAAGGTATGAGGGCCTCATCCTCCAAGCGGCTATAAGCTGGGGGTCTTGATCGAGGCATATCTGGAAGACATAATGATGGAGACAGGTCACCGTATCTCAGAGATGCACAGAGATACAGCTGCACATAGATGTGTATTACATTTCGTACATATGAACAGTTGTCTTTACAAATCTTCATGACAGTGACACCACTGACATGTTTGTGTCACACACATGTGACACCCAATGGGGATTGGATATTATCACCATATATGTGTGTCACCTGATTACATTGCTCATACTCCATGTGAATGCTGTCTTGATGTGGGCATGTCTGTTTGCCTGTACTGGTGTTCTTACCTATCAGCACATGCCTGGATGTGTCCACATTAATGCTGTTGACCTTGATGCTGTGTATATGTCACATATCAACACATACACTGCCGTAACGGACATGACCTGTGACAATGTAGACATGCACATGGAAACCTTTACATGCATGTGTTTTGCCATATACATCTACACGGCACTGTACAGCAGTTGAACATCCTGCCATGTATCGCCTGTGTTGCACATGTGATACACATGGGACAATGGCTAGCCGGATGGTATTTGCAGGGATGGTTATCAACTATAACATGTACGGCCAAGATCATGTAGTAGTGTGTATGCCCTGGGCCATGTATGAGCATAGGATGTAAGGTTTTATAGCTGTATCCGACAGCCATGTTCCCACGCCAGGTGAAACAGTGCCACATAACTGATCCTGACGGTTAATGATACATCTACCATGCGGTCATCACACTATGTCTGACAGAGATGAAATGTGCAGCTTTGCTGGACAGGTTTACATAGTATGGCAGGAGTAGGTAACGTGTATGGCACAAGGATCTGTCCAGCATGTGGCGATCCTTGTACTAGGAAGGTGGCTGTCCACGACGTATGCATTTCAGATCAGGATATGTACGTGTCCCATGTCCAAAATCAAAGTGTTGGATATGTCTTTATGCAGGGTAGGCAGCATGCTGCATAGTGGAGATGAGGATTGTGAAGGCTGGTGTCACCCATGCAAGCATGGGCAATACCCCTTAAAGGTGATATGTGATCCGATATTGGTCACTTGAGTGATGAGTGTGGCTGTACAATGATCTCCATGCTCATGGATGGCACCCTGTCATGACTAGGGTTGCCTCTTTTGACTACCTAATAGGCTTGGTGACGTCACTAGCCTATCCCTTACACACAGTGTCCATTATGTTGACCGCTGCCTAGGTGGTAGTTCATGGGTACAGGGTTATTAAACTAGCGGTGACAATGCAATATGCAGCTGTCAGATTGTGCACATATGTCACGCACCTCACCCACAAAGCTCATTCTGTATGTTGTCCATAACACTGAGTCAGATATTGCTCCTAGGTCATAGCCATTCACATACTTACATACGCAGATGCCTCCCATTTTTCTGTGTGTTATGGGCTACAATGAGGGGGAGTACAACAAATTAACACATTTTTACTGTAGCTGCCACTGGTGTGATATGCACATATCACTCAGATGCCTTTTGTAGTGTTGGTTCTGTCAACAGGCCACTGGCAGAAGACTCCTGTGACATACAAAGGTACATCTAGTATACTGAGTGTAGGTGGAACACAGTATGGGTGATGATGTCCTATGACCTGTCACAGGTATGATATGCAGTGTGAAATCATCCGTACTATCATCTACATCTGTACTGCTAACAACATATACGTTGATTAAGGTTCATGGACTTTTAGACCAGACTCAGCAGGGTAATAGTGCAGTGCATCCCATTATGAGTGGTGTCTCCACTTTGTGGGTTGTGATAACTGTTGGTGTGCACCATTCAGTGTTTTCACAGACTGACATGAAGCTATGTTTTACATGATGTGTATGTGTAGAGCAAACTGTTTTGCCATATGTGTATGATACAACCAGGGATGTGGACAGGTCACATGCAGCCTGAGTGCAACTTGTACCATCATAGTTATGGTTACAGGGGCTCTGTAGTGTTCATGGATATGTGATTGTGTACCTGTTGGGGGGCAGTGAGTTTATGTTATCCAACACCCTATCTGTATTGCTTATTCATGCTCAGCACTTGTTCAGAACATGTAAGCACGTCATAGGTTCATAGGTAGATACTAGGCTATCTGCCCTAGGGCATTTATAAGCCTAGCCAGAGTGTATTTGGCTTCCACCTCCCTATTAGATTAGCCTACTGTGCCTCTTTAAAGTAGGTCACAGAAGGTACCCTTTTAAGATTAGTTTACTGTGCCTCTGTCTAGCAGGGACACAGAAGAGATCCCAGGGGTGAATTTGCAATCTCCCATCCACACGTCCAGATTTCGCTTGAAGAGGGTCAGCGAGGGACTATGTCTAATATGAATTGGGATTCTATTCCAGATTGAGGGGAGTATCTGGGAAATTAATCTGTCCCTCCAGCATGTCCTATTTATTTTTGTGCTGAGGTTTAGGTCCATGGATTGTGTAGCTCTAAGGGACTTGTATTTTTTGAGGTGGAGCATGTCCATTAATTCTGGGTTTGACATGGCTTTGTACATCAGGCATAGATCGCCTCTGAGTAGCAACTGAGTAGAGCTGGAGTTTCTTTAGTTGAGCTGCATAGGACATCTGTTTGTAGCCCATGATCCTCGTGGTGAGGTACTTTTGGGGTCTTTCCAGTTGCTGCAGGTGTCGGGTAAGGTACATCCCAAAAGGGGCATTGTATTCAATTATGGGCCTGATGAGTGATGAGTAGAGGGGCACAATGACCTCTCTTGATCTAGATGAAAACCCTTTTGTGATAAGGTGGGCTATATAGAAGGTCTTTCTAACCACTTTGGCAATGTGATTATCAAAGGAGAGATTACTATCTACATTGGTCCCCAAATCTCTAATTACTTCTTCCGTACTTAATGGATTACCACCTATGAGCTACTAATAGCACTCAATCCTACTCATTTCCTACAGGTAAACACTGTTTGTCCTTACATTTCCAGCTTGCTTAGAGTAAAACAGCTGTTGTACACAATTACCTCACATATCTACTGAGAAATAGTTAAATATTCAGGCATGTCCAAGTGTCAATTCCCAGAATTATCGCCTCTCTGTATGATGAATATGGGCATCATGAGGCAATATAGAAATTGTCTCATGTACACAGTCAATGCTCCCCTCCTAACATACAGCACTACAACCTGTGGGAGATGCACATATGTAGCCATGCTGGAGGTAATGCTCTCTCCAACCCAGACTGAACCTGACAATCATGTGGGGATGTTAAACATTTGCACCACACCACACTCATCACATAGTCTCACTAGATCTCCACCACCACAGGCCACACATAGTAAGACTACAACATTTGCAGAGCCTCTCAATACTACTCTATGTAGTCAATAGAGGACTCCGAAGCAGAAATGCAGGCAGCCCCCATCACCCAACACAACACCAATTACTTATAGCCCACAGACGCAAGTGTGCCCATCAACTACAGCCAATAAGGCGATATAACATACCCAACACACTAGTCATGGATGACTCTATAGGCGGTCACACTAATGTCCCACTCAGCAGACTACACGAGGTGATAGTCACTTTCACCTGGCTGTTGGGTAACAGGATCCGCAACATAACCTATGCACTCAGGTCACTCCTCAACAGGTACAATATAACTGTCATTCTCCATGTTAGTGTGAATGCCCTAAGATGTAACTTCCTGGACTACATGTACAGAGACATGCAATAGCTCTCCAATCTTGTAGCCCAGGCAGGTATTGCCCTAGCCCTGAGAAGCATTCTGCATTCATCCAGACTGATAATGCAGTACAATGACTGAATTATTCATGTCAACAGTTGGCTATGCTTCTGGTGTCATTCCAAGGGTATCCAGTATCTATCTGCTTTGAATGACATGGTCGACAGAACACGATGCTTTGGCACAGATGACCTGCACCTGTCGGCCCTGGGATTACAGATAACATCTAAGGTTCTTGCTGCTCCTATAGTGCCTGTTTTAGGCACAGTTCAAATAACATATTCACCACCATAACAGGAACAGGCAAGCAAAACCTGAGGGTAATGTTACTCAATGCTTGACATCTTCATCTCAAACACACTCACCCGAGGCACTCCTTGTAATGGACCACTTTGATATCTCTGCAGTGACTGGGACCTGCTTCTAGGCTGCTGAGAGCACTCTGCACTAACAGGCTATTACTCAGACCACACCTTTCAGTCATGTAACCAGGACCGGAACACCCACGGCGGAGGTGTGTCCATAGTTCCTGAGGATATACACACCTCCAGGCTGGTTGCTTAGCACAATGCATCAGAGGTAATCCAAGTGCAACTAACTGTGGCCATAACTGCTATACAAATTGTAGTTTGCAACAGATTCCACACCATACCCCATGGTTAACGGCCTTCACTTCTTGGTGTACTGGAAAGTAGGGTTCAAACAGGAACTACTGATGTGCGACTGACACTACCCCACACTTAACTGGGATATCTACTCATGTACCGACACATTAGGCCAACACTTTCTGGGATTCATAACCTCCAATCAGCTGGATCAACCTATCCACACTACCACTAGGGACAACAATATCCTAGACCTGGATATTACCAACATGTGTGGCTGGTATTCCACATCTGGGGTTATCCCCTCGTTGGTCAGATCTGAATGTATGCTAATCACCCTTGTTATCCACATCCCGGCACCACACCCTTCACGAAAAACACAGTACAATATTTCTACAAAGTCAACTTCAAGCTTATTATGACAGCAGTAGTAAATGTCATGACACCCGTGCAGATGGACAATATAGTTACAAATGCTGAATCATACACAGCTGCACTTAATTAGCACTTACCCGACTGCATGGATCATGCTATCCCAAACAGAGCCATGACGGTACCCACCAGAAAATGGACGCCACTCTGGGGGTCCACTGCCATGGACAAAATGTACAACAGAAGGAGGAGACTGTTGCAAAGTAGAGTACAATCCCATGGGTGGGGTAGCTCCCTGGTCTACCTCAGTAGAAATCTGAGATCCCTTATCACATCCTCCAAAGCTAGCTACATAAACATTACTGCGACT
This sequence comes from Protopterus annectens, assembly GCF_019279795.1. Classification (NCBI taxonomy): domain Eukaryota; kingdom Metazoa; phylum Chordata; order Ceratodontiformes; family Protopteridae; genus Protopterus; species Protopterus annectens. The sequence goes on from NC_056726.1 coordinate 1,431,345,326, forward strand.
CATACCAAGGACTACCACAAAGCTTTCTGGAGGTATATCACTACTCTCGATGGCGATACCCACATCTGCTCTGACATACAGCGATTAGGCATGAACATTACAGAACCAACTAATATTGGCAACATTCTGGCAGATAGGTTCAGTGCTAACTTTACACCCCTCTCACATGCTAAAGGGCCCAAATCTATACAGGAACAATGCAGAGTCCCTGCGGTCACAACTACGCAGTTCTAAGCTGCACTCTCTAAAGCCAGGAACACAGAATCCATGTGACCGTACAACATCCCAGGCTGCGATTTACACAAACTTCAGAACGAAATGGCTCCCCACTTGGGTACCAAATTCACTAATAGCCTTGTATCAGGCATTGTGGACCCTGAATGGCGCACAGCAACAGTTATCACATTCCACAAAGGTGGCACCACAATGGACCAGAGGAACTATTGCCCTATACGCCTGACTAGACTGTTCTGCAAGGCTATGGAGCACATCATCATGGATCTCATTCACAGAGACATTGGTGGCCTCCAAACCTTTGATACCACCCAGTTTGGATTTGTTAGGGCCAGACCATGACTCCTAAACCTGGTGGAGTCCTTTGAGACAGTTACCAAGGTAGTAGATGAGGGCAAGAAGGTCCACACAGCCTACCTTGCCCTCTCAATAGCTTTCAACACCGTTCCCCATTCTGGTATTGTCAACATACACATCCACCTGCACATCAACTCCTACATCATGAGATGTTATGCAAAGTGGCTCACGGACAGGACCCACACAGTCAGGGTAGCATACCCTAGTTCCTACTGTAAATCAGTTACAATTGGCATACCCCAGTCCTCGGTCATAGGGCCCCTCATGTTCACTATATGCTTCTCTGAGGTACAGGCTAACACAGAAGGACTTACCCTGAATAGGTTTGCAGACAACTGCAAACTAGGGGCCATGATTGATTCACCAGCTGATACAGACACCCTCCATAAGGGTGTCACTGTGATGGATACCTGGTGTCAATAACATGGCCTCAAGCTGCATGCCACAAGGTGCATAGACATCCCCTTTGCATTACACCAATCACCCACTGACTATCACATAGGTGGTAGTCCCCTACATACATAAAACATTATAAAAGATCTTAGAACACAAGTAGATAGCACCCAATCCTTTAATAACCATATTGCCAAGGTGGCGTGGATATCCTTCTATGTGGCCACCCTAATCTGTAATGGGTTTGTAGCCAGAACAAAGGCAGCCATTGTACCTCTCTACTCATGACTTATGAAACACATTAAAGGGTACAACACCCCATTTGGGATGTACCTTATGAGACAACAGCAACAGCTTTAAATACCACAACATTAACACACCAAGAGGATTACTGACCTCCGAAGGATGACGTATGCAGCCCAACTACAGAAACCCCAACTGTACTCATTTGCATACTTCATACTCAGAGGTGATCTCTGCTGAACATACAAGGCCCATGTCCAAAACAATATTGATGGATATGCTCCACATAAGCAAAAGCCACTGAGAGCCACATACTCTGGGATATGTACCTAAACACAATGATGACTAGGATGTGCTGGAGGGATACATTCCTGAACCAGACACTCATCATGCTTTGGAACATGATTCCTATGTACATCAGGCAGGGACCCTCACTAGCACTCTTCAAGAGATACCTGGATGGTGGATGGGAGACAGACATGTACACCAGGGATCACTGCAGTAGGTCTACTGTACACAGGTGCAGGAAACAAATGGCTCTGCTGTTCACAGGCACAGGACACTAACCTAGGGAGGTGCCGCAAGTGAAAACACTGTAGTTGGGCTTATGAATGGACTTGGCCAGACAGCATAGTACCTAACTATGAACCTACGAAGCTATTACATGTCCTTTGTGCATGGATAATTGACTAGCTCTTCCATTTCAATTAGCTATCATGCTGATACACTGTCTGGTGACTACAAGTCATATGTATCCTGTTATTGTGTATTGTACATGCCAATAGACATATCTGATGTTTAAATAATATAACAGTAATGCTAGGTAAAATGTTAGACATATCTACCTACAATACTGTACACTTCACATTTTTGCAAAAATATCCCATAATGCAAATAATAATTGCACAGCAGGACCACCTTATACATGCTGTTCTCAGTTATACACCCATACATATGCCTACTGTTACAGTATATCAACATATACTATCCCCTGCTATGGCACATACTTGTTGGACAAACCCTGCCACTGACAGCGGCAGGAGTGGAATTGTTGTGTTTAAAGTCCTTATGTAGCATCCCTTGTGGTGTATGAGGTGTTTACCTTGTGGTCCACAGCAGTACATACGATTTCTACAAGCGTTACTATGCTCAACAATACATCACTACATAATACCTTTTCCCACTATATGCATTGCGTACACTTTACAGAACAGGCACTACATACACTAGCATACTAAGTGTTCTACATACCTTCTTAGTAGTCCGAGTTTACGAAAATATCAGTCTTATTCCTTTTCTGTTTTAACAGTTTTCTCATATGTACATATGGTTTGAATGTATGACAAGCCATCCTTTTATACGTAGATACCAGTAACATGTGGCATCCTGCCACCAACTGGTGGTCCAGAGTAGATGATTACATGCACATCAGCTGTGCAGCTACTCCATTAGCCAATTACATGGCAACAGTGGGGTATAATTGAATACTCCACTTGGGTATTGTCCCTTTGCCCTACCTTCGAGGAAGACGGCCTGGATGTGTTGTTTGTGAAGAATTGCAACTGATATATGGAGAGACACAGAGATATTTTAACTTCATGTCCCCCGTGTATTGTGTGTAACAGCTAGAGGATGTTGTTCTACATGTGAGTGCAGCTGTTATATCAACCGTCTGATACGAGACTATTGCAAACAAAACCTGTAACATCAGCGTCTGTTCCATTGTACAACAGCAATGATTTCACATAGCTCCATTATAGTGTGTCTCTCACAAGGTATGTTAAGGCTTCTGCAGATGTCATTGAGTGAGTGGATCTTTGTGATGCTATTACAGTCTGTATTGCAATTGTTTTGGGTGTGGGGGAGATGTAGATGGGTGTACATAGCAGATAAAGGTTTGTGGGGACTGCATTTATACATATTCCATATGTGTGTGAGGGCCCCTTCTGCAATTGAAGACCTATAATTTAGTAGACTAATACTATGGTTATTGCAGGCTTATTCATTAAGCCATTGTTAATTGGTTCCTATATAGCATGCAGGTGATGCTGGACCTTCAATCCCTCCGGAAATACATCAGTATGTAATGAAATGTTGCTACATGAAAGCTGTCTCGTGTATTTCTGTCACAGATATTTGCACTCATTGGAGTTGTGTTGGTGACTGAACCTCTTTGGCTTGGGTTGCCACCTTTTCAAATGGCCATAGTGGGACATTTGCAGGACACACATCAGATTTTAGAGGCTGACACATACCCACAGTCAGTAGAAAGTATAGAACTTTACATATATGCCTATATAAAAGCTTATATTCTTGTAGCGGTTTACTTGCTAATCTTGTTCCTTGTTATGTGTAGGTATGTTAGATACAGATGACTATTTTATGCAACCATTATATTAACTATGGAACATGCAGAATGTCTCGAGATTGTAGGACATTGGTATTTGTACTCATTTTGGTCAGGACACTACCGCACATAGAGGGACAGGTGTTAACCCCATGTTTAGCTCATGTCCATAGCACATATTTGTAATAGTGTATTATAGCAATAACCCATGCCTGGGTGTGGTTAATGTGAATTTACCCATGGTTGGTGTCATTTGTTCATGAGGATGAAGCCCGAGTGGCCAAACAAAGACAACTGTGGGTAAATCCAGCATTACCCACACCCAGGCATGGGTTATTGCTATAATATAGTCTCCATATCCTTTGTTCATAACGTTCAGTCATGGCGGAATTTGTGATTGCTATGGTCCATGTTGTGCACATATTTGAAGACTTCAACTGCTGTATACGGCATACTCATGGATTCAGGAACGCACACACGTCCAACAACCACATTACCATTCACAGACTCCCAAACCCCACAATACCGAACACTCGAACTCACAACAGTCAAACTCCCAGAACTAACGCAAACACAGAACACACACATGCACACACAGACACGTTGCTACCCATCACATCCAAACAAACCATCCAATACTGCATATGGCCAGGTGGCCATGCCCCATATACACCCCATGTGCGTGGCTGCTCCCCCCACACCACACCCAGTAGAGGCCTTAGATCAACTGGTGTCCTAGGCAAAGGTCACAATGGCACCCCCACCACACCGCCCAGTGCCCCCATCCTGGTCTACCTACACCAAATAAATACTGGTAAAGTGCCCCCACTAAAGTGGCTCCCTAGGCGGCTGCTTAGTTGGCCTATGCCTAAGGCCGGCTATGACAACACCTACTGTAATAATCTACCTCTGATTTAGCACGAACAGACACATGAAGCACACACACATTACAGTCCCACAGAAACACACACCGCACTCAGAACACACACTTACACAAACTACAGCAATCAGAAACACACTTAAACACAGTACCTACCTGGACCGCAGCACCAGCAGCAATAACTAAATGTCCTTTAACATCGTGATAATAATACTTGCAGTTCTAGTATTCCGGTACTGTGATCTTTCGGTCTTTAAGCCACGTGATTACATGTGTTGGTATGTAAAGCATTCGGTATTTGGTAGTATCCTATTTATTTGTACCTCCATGGTTGTGTACATGTTGTTAACCTATCTATATATTTGCAGATATATGTATATCCGTATATATCGACATATATCTCTCTATCACCCTTTCTATCTCTATTTTTATATATATATATATATATATATATATATATATATATATATATATGTATAGAGAGAGAGAGAACACACCTTTTGTTGGGTACATGGTGGTGTATACTGTTTCCTGAACTCCACCCTTTTGTGTTTTAACCTGTCACAATACACACCTGCCATTGGTACATCTCAGGTAGCTTAGTGGTAGGTGACTGTGTACATGGTTGCGTGTTCTACTCCTGGCAGTGGTCGTTTTACCTCTCAGAGCAGGCACTGTTAGTACAAGGGTGAAGAACACAGATTTCTGCTGTTCTGGCCAGCTTTGACCGTGATCTGCACGATATTCAGCAATGCTTAGACCTGTTTTGCGCATATCAGTGTAGTCATGTTTAAACGATGCTTACCGTCACTTGCCGCTGCATAAACCTGCTAACATGTGCTTAAATGTGCTCTAATGACCTGCATCCAACATACATTATTCGTGCCATCGGAATTATGTAACAGCCCTTGCAGGTCGTGGATCCGGGAACATGCACGACACAGTCAGTGGCTTTACCACTGGGGCATCTGGGATATGTACAAGTGTTATGGTGTTTTGTATGTGGACTGTACTATGGCTGTTCCTCCATACTGCAAACAAATGTGTAACTCAGTTAGTTTACATATGGATGACACCTATTAATGGTATGTCCAAGTGATGTTTAATGAATGTGCTCCAGCTATGGGAATCCATGTCACCATGAGCCACACACTGTAATGTGCTACAACTTGCCACAACCATAACTGGAGAATGCTGGGGTGACAGATACCTGTCATGGGTACTCCCCATGCTTTGGAACTACATCCCTGATTACATTATATGGAGCCCCTCATTAAAACACCAGGGAATTCTTGCAGAGTGGTTGGGGAACAGTGGTTACACCCCAGGGATCCCACAATTGGCTCTGCTCCACAGATGGACAGTTAGTTAATCAATGGGGTGGCGACAGCAGACACATTTTGGCTAGGCTGATGAATGGCCTCTGACAATCAGGCATGTACCTACCGATGTACCTAGGAACCTATACATACAGTATCAACACATGCTGTTAGCTTCATTTACTGTTCAGGTGTTGACTTACCTTGTACCAATAGTTGTTGTTTGTGCAATAGTTGAGGGCTGCCTATGTAGGATTCACACAGTAGACCACCTACACATAACAATTTACAGGTGGTCGTGTGTGTGTGCCATCCATTTTACTGTGTGTGCAGGTGGAGAAGTGTGTCAGTCCATAGGGGCCTACACTGTCAGTGTATGTGCTATATGTTCCCTCTTTGCCAAGGCATGGGCATATTGGGCATGCCTCCATCTGCCTACTGGGGCTGGCACAGGGTGTTCGTGGTCTGAATCCCTCTGTGCCTGTGATGCCCTTGGCAATTGCGGTGGGCTGTGAGGGCCTTCACCATTATGTCCCTGCTGCAGCTGTTTCCGCAGGATCATATTATGTAGCATGGCACATACTATGAAGATGTGGGCACACGTGCCTGGAGAGTACTGCAAGGCTCCACCAGATATGTCCATGCAACAGAACCGTGATTTCAGCATCCCAAACACATGCTCTGTGATGATTCTGGTTTGTGTGTGTGCCTCATTATGGTGTTCTTGCATGGGTGTGAGTGCATTTCTGATGGGAGTCATCATCCATGGCTCTTGTGCATAGCCAGCATCCCCCACAAGGTGGCCATATGGGATGTCCCCCCTGACAAATACCTGATACAGCTGTGAGGCATGCCAGATGTGGGAGTCATGGTAGCTTCCAGGGCTGCCAGCACACACATCTGTGATAATGCCCTGGGCATTGCACACAACCTGGCAGTTGATGGAGTGGTATCCCTTGCGGTTTATGTAGCGCCTACCATGCTCACTGCATGGTGACTTGATATGTATGTGCGTGCAGTCTATTGCACCCAGTACCTCTGGGTAGTCTGCCACATGGTGGAAGAGACACATATTGCTGGCCAACTCCTCCTGAGTTTGGGGGAAGTATATATGCTCATTGGCATGTGGTAACATAGCATGCAGGAACTGGTGAAGTACCCTGGATGTTGATGCCTGTGAGATCCCCATGATATCTCCAGTTGGCCTTTGAAAGGTACCTGTGGCTAGTATTCTCAAGCTTACACATACCTTTGTGTCCACTGGGATGGGTTCCCCTCTGTTGTTTCTGAATCTGAGATGTAGCTGGCACAGCTCAACAATTTGCTGTATGATGTCCCTGTCCACCCTGTCCACCCTGTAATGCTCTACTATCACCAGATCATGTAGCCCCTGGTAGGTTACCCTTGGTCTGAACACTCTTCTCCTCCTCCGGAGCCTGAGGTGGTTGTCAGCATCATCCTCCACACCACCTTCAGTCTGCAACACATGGCGATGAATCACAGCTATGGCAGCTCTCAACAAGTACATTATAAAAGTTCCCCGTCTGTTTACACCGATGGTGCAGTGTTTGGGAATACACGAGAGTGTGTGAGGTGCCTTCACACTTTATACCATTGTGCTTTGAACACTGATGATGTCATAGGGTGTGTATGTACAATCAGAGCTGCAGGGTATCTTACTTATGTGTTTTACCACAGGTACTTCTATTGTGGTGCATTTGGTGTTGAATTACATTTAGCTGCCATGGATCACCTCTTGCCCTTGCCTTCACTTTTCATAACGATTCCCCTCACATTGTCAGGCATGCATCCAGCAGCCTACTTTCTTGTTTTGTACTTTTCCAAACCAGGATTGTGTTGCAAAATGTGTTCGATAGCTGATCTACTGCAGGTTTGCTTTGCTCTGCGGTGACAGTTCTCTTTTCTTTGCAATCCGACACCTCCTCTATCCTGTTCTGCAGGTTGCTACTAGCAGCCTTGTTAGCTGCTGTCAATGGCCCACTGTGAGTTAATAGGTGTTAATTACTCAGTTGTACTCCAATTACCCTACTGCGGCATTTCCTTATTGTCTTCCTGTAACCTTCCTGTTTCAGCTTTGGTGCGCACTGCGTCCGGCTGTTTACCGGGTTTCGAGCGTTGTCATCCACATATACATGCGCTTTTGAGCACGATGTGTGCTCTCTGCTAAGCAAAGCTATGGCTACATCCACACCCCTATCCTTCGGCTTTGCTTAGCAATGGGCAACTCGGATTTGCAATACTCCAATGTGCTTACAGCTATGGTGGCACACCCCACTGCTGATGTCATGTATACCTCCAGGCCACTCCTCGGTGTTGTACCACTGCACCGTATGGTACATCCTTAGGCCGGCGGGACATTTGCGATTCAGTATTACTTGCCTCATTTGCATGGCATTGACTACTAATTCATAGTTACCTCGCCAAACACTGTCACAGACCCTTAGCAACCCTTGCAGTTTGGTTGTGGTGTAGCATGCATACCATTGACTATTATGGTGAAATCATGATTTGTGTTACGTTGCAATTTTATGACATCTGCATATATTTTCCTTGTGTTCCCATTTGTGCACACATGCCCTGCGGTTGTACTTTGCGTTAGTGTGGCCATGACATTAAATGTTATTTTTTATGTGTTGTGTATGTTTTTTTATGCCATTGGCTGTATATTTAGCCATTGGCATATGTTAACTTTGTAATACGTAAGTTTGGTCCACTTTCATGGCTCCGATGTTCTGTTTGGAAAAATGTAAACCGTTTTTTTTTTGGTTTACATTTCTGTATGCTTACGCTATGCCTGCACCACTTCATGAATCGCTATGTACCTTCATTTGCATGCTGCACTACTGAGCATGGGGTGATTAGCATACATGAGCTGAGAGCTGCGCAGATCTGGTTTACGCTGGTCGTGCACGTGGAATTGGATCGTACCTGAATCGCTCGGTGGCCATATTTGGTGTTATACCACCTATGCTATGCCTGCGCCTAGTGCAAGCTTCATGAATCCCGGGGATTATCTATGTGCAGTGGGTAGTTTGTTGAATGGTTTTGGCTGCATGAAATTCATTTACATGCATTACTTCACTTTCTATTAATAGGTTTAATTTGTGTGCTGTCTGTGCATTATTTAGGCTCTTATTTAAAGAACTAGAGATGCTATTAACTGCTGGTACATTTACTTATATAAATATTAAGTCAGTTTAGAAAAAAATTTACTGCTTTTTCTTATTAAAAGTAGAAAAATGGCTTTCTGTTTAACTCATGAGTGTTAAACGCAGTCATGAGCCATTTTTACAGTAACTGTTTCTTGTCAGTCCATTTTCCTACCTAGTGTTAGTTAAATTGTTTTAGAATGTTTTTTCACATACCTCAAGCTGTCTTTCAACTTATAGCAGTCTGGATTCCATATTCAAGCTGCTTGTCTAGCAGGAAGTGCATTTTTAACATTAACCCTCATTTACAGAAAGTAAACTTTTAGAATGTTAAAACAAGCAGCAGAAACACATTAATAGAACATTTAAAATTAATCTAGTTAATTTTAAAACATATCCATGTAGCTTTTTTTGCTCATTATCTTTTAAAAAGTGGAATAATGAAAAGAAAAAAAAAGGAAGAAGAATGCAGTGGGAAGAAGAAAAACAAGACATCTGCAGAGTTAAAGACAACTGGTTGTTGTTGTTGTCTTTCAGCTTTTCCCGGTTAGGGGTCGCCACAGCGGAACTCCGGTCAGCTAATGATTGGCAGTAGATTTTTATGTGCCAAGTTGCCGGCCCTGACGCACAACCTACAACGAAGGTACGCCCACTCACGCATGTTTCCACACAGAAGACGATCTAGCTGAGAATTGTACAGGACAACGTCTTACTGCGAGGCGACAATGCTACCACAGCACCACCACCGCAGTTCAGACTTAAAGACAACTGGTACTAATTTCTATTTAGTGACATCTTGTGGTCATCCTATTTATAGTTAAGTGAAAGTTGTATCCTTTACACAAGTACAGCGTAAATATAATGTACTCATGCAGCAGATCATCACAGTACAAAGAAGTCATTTATAGTGATGAATTTGCTTGTTTAAAACAATATTACTGGTTTTAACGTGTCATGAAAGAAGCTGAAAAAACTAATATAACTTTAATAATAATGAATTATGCAGAATACTTCTGATAAACAAAGAAGTACCTATTACAATAATGGAATTTCCTCTACAGTTTCTCTGGTTCTGTAACATGCTACTTGTTATATTGTTCCCACAAATATTTACACACTGTCAGACTGGATTTTTGATTATTCAGTCTAAACATTGCAGGGCTTGGCATTGTGAGCCCTGATATTTTAAAAGGTTACTTTCCTTAATTGATCCATTACTGTCACTGACCTAATATATTGTTTCATACCCACATTTCATTTATGCAAGTACAAACCATTAACATCTTTGCTAGCTATGTCTTATATTTCTAAAATTTTCTGACTTTTGCATTGTTCAAGGGCTATCTGGTATTTTCTACCTGGGCTCCCTCCAAATACACATTCTTCACAAAATAGATAGTTTCATTAAATGAGATCTATCAAGTAAAATAACTAATCTGCTTCTTGTGACAGACAACGGTACACTCAAAGGTTTAATCTCATAATACATATAACAAACACATAGACCATGGATGATCCACAGATAATGGAAGAGCTAAGATATAATACAAAGATGTAAGCTAAGCATCATGACTGTTGGTAGAATACAGAATACTTACAAATGCAGAGCATGAATGAAGTTGATAGCATAGTAAACAGAGAATGGCATGTGCCATACATACCATCTGGTAGTGTATTAAAATATCATTATAGTGAGCTATTAATCATCTGAAAGTTGGTAAAATAAAGATTAAGAATCTATACTTAAGTAAATGATACTACATTGCAGTTCTATATACATAAGGACATCCACATGCAAAAACATGCTCAAATTGAAATAGAAATTTACACAGGCCACACTGTCTAGTCATAAATAAGGGTCCTACAGATGTATTTACCCAAGGTATAACTAACTGCCTACAAAAACTAAATATCTCCTTAATCGTTTGATATTACTTTAATATACAGCTCATACCTCTCAACCTCTTAGAGCAAAAAATCTGGACAAAGCCTAAAATGATGGGGGGACAAATAGGGACAGATTTTAAATATTGCTCTTAAAAATTTAGAAAGTTGATAGAATAGTAGGTTTTGCATTAGCATGACTTTTCTGAAGGACGTGGAATCTTAAACTCAAATGTTTGTCATTATTTAATGACTTCAATCCTCAGTTATTTGCCAGAAAAGTACAAATTTTAGGAGGAACACACCAAAAATATGAGGCAAAAATCTGGACATTCTGTGAAAATCTGTACAGTTGACAAGTATGTGTCCCAGTGCTTTTCTTGAAATGCAGTTGTGAAATCAGACACGTGATGTGATGCCCAAAAAAGCTGTGCAATGCAACAAAACTGTAAGGTTAAACACAGGGGGTACTTCATTACTAAAATGCAAATGAAAACAAGTATGCAGGAAGCTAACATATCTTATATGGGAAAACATATGGTCCCCACGTCTGCATACTGGTTGCTATAAAATTGTTTTTTTTTGTTTGTTTTGTTTTTTTTTTTAATACAAAATTATTTTTACAAACATTTGACTGGAAACTATTGACAGTGATTATAAACTTGCTCTGAGAGAAATATATTTATTTGACTTCTCTATAGATATTAATTTGCATTTAACAGCATTTATAAACATTACTTTACTTATATTTTAATATAAGCTGTTGTCTTCTGTGCTATATGAAACAGTTTTGAGGAAAATATGCTTAAAACAACTCAATCTGCTCAACGTCTGTTGCCTTAACTACTCAACGTTACTTCGCTAATTATTGGAAAATAATATTAATGAGCAGATTAAGTCTTCAAAATGGTCTGCATTTGTTAGTGAAATATGTACTTTATTTTTATAATAAACTGACTTTGAAATCATTTCAATCATTTTTCATCTCCTGTTGGTATGATGAATACAACAACTTGATCCACACATTTCAGAATATGGCAATGAAAACTACTATAAGCAAATTTGTAAGCACATGATACTTAAAATATAATCATAAAAGAATGCTTCCTGTGCAGAAGTTGGGTGTTAAATGCATATTCCGAGTACTATATGTATTTATGGCAAAATACATACATTAATAATACAAGCATTCACTTAAAACACTTGTTTAAATATTTACTCTCGTGCATAGATACATAGAACATCTTCACTCTCTTAACTGTTAATATGCATATCACACACCTATTCATAACTTACAAACACATGCACACAGTTATATATATATGCACATCCATGTAAATATATTATGCATAAATACAGTGGATATAAAATGTTTACACACCCCTGTTAAAATGTCAGGTTTTTGTGATATAAATAAATGAGACCACAATAAATAATTTCAAAACTTTTCCCATTTTTAATGTTACCTATAACCTGTACAATTCAACTGAAAAACAAGCAAATCTGTTAGGGGAAAATATAAAAAATAAAAAAACGTACAATAAGCTGGTTGCATAAGTGTGCACATCTTTAAACTAATACTTTGCTGAAGCACCTTTTGATTTAATTAGAGCATTCAGTCTTCTTGGGTAGGAGTCTATCAGCATGGCACATCTTGACTTGACAATATTTGCCCACTCTTACCTGCAAAAGTGCTCCAAATTGGTCAGATAACAAGGGTATCTCTTATGCACAATCCTCTTCAGGTCACCCGATATATCATCAAATCAGAGAATTTTTGTTCCATGCTGGAGGTTTGAATGTATATAAGTTTGATATTTTTTTATATCTGTCTATAATAAGAGTGATTAGCACTTGTTTATTACATTTTAAGCTAAGTCATTTTAAATTAGTACATTTACATGTTCCTATGAATGTTGACATATAATTGTCTCTCATTAAAAATCAGTCGACTTAATAATCCATTGAAGAGGAGTAACTTAAACAAACATTTAAAATTGCATAATTTTCTTATAAAAAACACATTTGTTCATAGGTTCATAGGTAGGCACTAGGCTATCAGCCCAAGGGCCTAAGTAAGCCTAGCCAATAAGGTTCCCTGGCTTACGCAACCCAAGAAAGTTAATTTCCTGTACCCCTGTCGAGCAGAGCCACAGAAGTGATCCCCTGGGTGTATTTCCTATTTCACATCCACTCATCAAGATTTTTCTTGAAGAGTGCTAATGAGGAACTTTGCTTGACATAGATGAGTAGCTTGTTCCAGAGTATATGAAGTCTCTTGGACAGGAATATATCCATCCATCATATCCTGTTTATTGTGGTGACAAGGTTTAGGTTCCTAGAGCATGTAGCTTGGAAGGATTGGGATTTCTTTAGGTGTAGCATGTCCAGCAGCTCTGGGTTTAACATAGCTTTATATGTTAGGTAGAGATATTCTCAGAGTAGGTGATATGCTACAGAGTAAAGCTGGAGTTTTTTGAAATGGTCAGTGTAGGGCATCTGTTTGAGGCCAGTAATCCTCTTTGTGAGGTACTTCTGTAGCATTTCCGGTTGCTGCAGATGTCTTGTGAGGTACATTCCAAAAGGGGCATTGTACTCTATAATGGGTCTAATGAGTGCCGAGTAGAGGGAACAATGACCTCTTTGTTCCTGGATGAGAACCCTTTTGTGCTGAGGTGTGCCACATAGAAGGATTTCCTGATTACTGTGGCAATGTGATTATCAAAGGAGAGACTACTGTCCACCTGGGTCCCAAGGTCTCTTATCACACATTTGACTTTAAGTAGACTGCCGTTTATGTGGTAGTTCATGGGTACAGAGTTTTTTACCAAAGGCGAAGACAATGTACTTTTTTGGCATTGAGCTGGAGGTCATGCCTCTGACACCAAGCATCTGTCTCAGTGAGGCCCTTCTGTAGGATGTCCACATCATTTGGGGACTCGACTATGGCTCCTAGTTTGCAGTCAACTGCAAACTTTGTTAGCCAGAGGCCTTCTGTGTTAGCCTGTACTTCAGAGAAGTAGATACCAAACAAGAGATATCCCAGGACTAAACCCTGTGGTACTCCACTTGTCACTGGTTTGAAGTCATATTTGGCATCTGCAACTTTTACAGTGTGGGTTCTGTCAGTGAGCCAGTTGGCAACCCATTTTGTGACATAGGGATTTATACCTAGTTTAGCGAGTTTAGCTATAATTCCAGAAAAGGTGATGGTGTCGAAAGCCTTGGCGAGGTCAAGATAGGCTGTGTGAACCACCTTACCCTCATCTACGGCTTTGGTGACTGCCTCAAAGAAGTCAATCAGGTTCAGAAGGCATGATCTGCCTTTCACAAACCCAAACTGGGTGGGATCCAGAGCTTGGAGGTTACCAATGTTCTTGCTTATGAGTTCCATACATTCCATGGCCTTGCAGACCAGGCTCATCAGGCTAATAGGTTGATAGTTCCCAGGATCAGTGGTGGCTCCCTCTTTGTGGAGTGGGATAACTGTAGCTGTGCACCATTCAGTGGGCACAAAGCCTGATGTGAGATTATGATTGAACATGGTGCTTAGGTGGGGAGCCATTTAGTTCTAAAGTTTGTGTAAAACGCAGCCTGGGATGTTGTTTGGTCCCATGTATGCTGTGTTTTTGGTTTTAGAGAGTGCAGCTTTTACCTGCAAAGATGTGATTACAGGGACTCTGCATTCTTCCTGTATAGATATGGGCCCTTTAGGGGGTGAGAGGGGGGTAAAGTTAGCACTGAACCTATCTGCCAGGATGTTGGCAATATCAGCTGGTTCTGTAATTTTCATGCCATTGTGCTGTAACTGAGAGCAGATCTGAGTGTTGCAATTGAGATTCTTGACATAGTTATAGAATGCTTTGTGGTTGCCCTTAGAATCAGTGATGATTTTATTTTCATAGCTAGCTTTGGAGAATGTTATAAGGGATCTCAGCATCTTATTGAGGCTGACCAGGGAGCTCTGCCACTCATGGGATTTTACTCTCTTTTGCAACAGTTTCTTCCTTCTGTTATAGAGTTTGTTTATGGCAGAGGACCACCAGATTGGCTTCCTTTTTTTGGAGTATAGCATCTTGGTTCTGTTTGGGATAGCATGATCCATGCACTTGTCTAAGTGCTTATAGAGTGCATTTGTGTAGGATTCAGCAGCCATAACTGTATTGTCCATCTACATGAGTGTCATGAAGTTCTCCACTTCTGTCTTAAGAAGCATGAATTTGGCTTTGGAGAAATGTTTTATTGTGGTTTCCTTAATGGTGGGTGGGAGAGGGATTTGGATATCTAGGGTGATTAGCTTATGATCAGATCTGACCAATGAGGAGTTGACTTCAGGTGTGGAACACTGGTCACTCATGTTGGTAATGACTAGGTCTAGGACATTGTTGCCCCTTCTGGGGGTGTGGATAAATTGATCCAGGGCATTGGAATTTATGAATTCCAGAAAGCGTTGAGAAAAGGAGTTGTTACATGAGTAGTTTTCCCAGTTAATGGAGGGGTAGTTGAAATTGCCCATTATTAGGGTGTTTGGTTGAACCATTATATTTTCCAGTATATCAAGAAAAGAGGAGTGGGAATCCTGGGGCATGGTGGGGGATCTTTCGCAAGCTACAATTTGGATTGCAGTTTTGCCCAGAGTTAGTTGCACTTGGATAACCTCAGATTCATTATGCTGTGCAACTAGCCTGGAGGTGTGGATATCCTTAATGAATGTGGACACACCTCCGCCTTGGCTGTTCTGGTCCAGATTAGATGGTTGAAAAGTGTAGTATGCGTTATAGCCTGGTAATGTAGCGGTGTTCTCTGGATCCTTGAACAAGGTCTCAGTCACTGCACAGATATCAATGTTCTCCATTTTAAGGAGTGCCTTGAGTGAGTGCATTTTGAGATTTAGACTTCTAGCAATGAGTAGCATTACCCTCAGTTTTTGCTTGCCTGTTCCTTTTGCTATGGTGAATTTGTCATTTGAACCTTGCCTAAAAAAGGCACTAAGGGGTGGCAAGACCCTTAGCCGGTATCCGAAATCCCAGGGGCAAGTGTAGCCCATCTCTGGCAAAGCATCGTGGTCTGTCGACCATTTCATCCCAGGCAGACAGATACTGGATCCCATTAGAATGACACCAGAAGTTTAGCCAATTGTTGATGTCAATCATTTTGTTCTTGTACTGCGGTATCATTCTGGGCAATGGCAATGGCAGGATGCTACTCAGGGCTAGAGTCATACTTGCCTGGGTTACATGTCTCTTTTCATGTAGTCCAGGGAGGTACATCTCTGGTTGTTCACATGGACAATGACAGAGTCATATTTGTGCTTGTTGTGGAGTGACCTGATTGCATGGGTTATGAAGTGGATCCTGGCACCCAACAGGCAGCTGACAGTAACCTTCTCCTTGTTTAGTCTGGTGAGTGGGACATCAGTGTGCCTGACTATAGAGTCACCTATGACCAGTGTGTGGGTACGTTGTTTTGCCTTATGGGCTGTGGTTTATTGGCACACTGAGTCTGTGGGCTATGTGTCATTTGGGTTGTGTTGGGGGGGTGGAGGTTGCTTGTGTTTCTGCTTTGGAGGTCTCTGTTGCTTGAGCAGATTATTATTGAAAGCCTCTGTGAATGTTTTTGTGTTTCTATGTGTGGATTTTGGTGGTGTAGGTTTAGTGGGACTATGTGAATGAGTGTAGATGTGGTGCAAGTGTTTACCTTCTCCTCTTAACTGTCAAGTTCAGTCTTGGTTGTAGAGAGATTTACCTCCTGTTTGGCTATATAAGTGCATCTCTCTCAGGTTGTTGTGTTAGGTGGCAGGAGGAGAGGGTTGTCTTTGTACATGAGGCAATTGCTACATTGCTCTAAGATGCCCAGATTCATCAGATAGACAGGAGAGAACACTGGGAGCTGACCCCTTGGACATGCCTGAATAAAAAAATACTTTCCTCTAGACATGTGAGGAAAGTGAGTACAAAAACTGTTTTCCTCTAGGTAAAGAGGAAGGTTGAGTACTGTAGTAATTTGCAGCTTATTTAGTGCCAACAACAAGCTCTGAACAACTGCTGAGCATGAATAAGCAAATTCAAGTGCTACAACTAAGAATTTGTAGCTGGATCTTGTGTAGATAGGCTACCTATTTCTTACCACTCCAACTAATAAGCTAAAATGCTTCCCTCCAACACAGAAAGACTTGGGGGGCCCAGAAACTTACAAACATTCCTGGATACAGCAAATCTGTATCTGGACTAGACTAGTTACACGAAAGCTGGGAAACATGCACAAATGTGGGCTTTTAAACCAGAAAGTTAAAAGAGATGGAAAAACTGCCAAACGGCCAATAAACTACAATTTCTGGGCCAGAAACTATGCTTGTGGTAGATAGGCTACCTAGTGCTTACCACTCCCACTGATAAGCTAGAAGGCTTCCCTCTAAGACAGAAAGGCTTTGTGGGCTCAGAAGCTTACAAACAGTCCTGATTACAGCAAATCTGTATCTGGACTAGACTAGTTACAGGAAAGGCAGGAAAAAAACTTAGAATTTTTTTTTTTTGGAAAGTGGAAAGGGAGAAAGGCGAAACAGAAGATAATTCAAAATTAAGGACCTACGTGGCTTGCCCTTCACAAATATTCTCTCTGTATTAGGGAGAATGAGCTAGTAGCACTAGACTCAAATAGAGCTGGGATAAAGCTGAACAGATGGGACTGGTAGGAGTGTCTCAAGTCAAAATATGATCTCACTGTATTCGGTTGAGTGAGCAAATGAGATAGACCCAGGAGGAGTGTTCAAACACAAATTTACAGGAGGGGCAGGCAATTTCAAAGCTACCAAGATTAATACCAGAACAAGAATAGGGAGGGCGGGCAGGAAACTAACTGGAGAGACAGAGAGAGACCACAGTATTCTATGAAACAATTAAATAGAAAAATAAATAACTACAGAGAGACACAGGTCACAGTATTCAATGAAATAATTAAATAGACAGAAAAATAAAATGCAGTACAATCTTTAACACTGCAGTTTGTAGTTAACTCAGCTAGTAATGCAGTTGATTGTAGGTATGTAGCAGAAGCCAAACAACTCAGATATTGAGCAGTAATAAATTCAAAGATATGTGCCTAACACTTATAAATACAGAGAAACCCTCTAGGCTAAGAGTTTAACACTGAATATCAGTGAAGTGAAACACAATAGCCCCCACTTACTGCAGAGACAGATAGAGACAACAGTATTCTGTGAAACAATTAAACAGAAAACTAAATGACTACAGAAAGACACAGACCATAACATTCAATGAAACAATTAGACAGAAAAATAAAATGCAGTGTGATCATTAACACTGCAAGTTTGCAGTTAACTCAGCTAGTAATACAGTTGATTTCAGGTATGTAGCAGAAGCCACACAACCCAGATATTTGTTATCTGAAGATGTTGATATATCGATGTTAAAAGATTAGTCAACTCTTGTGAGCTCTCATTTTAAATCAAAAAGGAGAGGCAATCTTATTCTTTGGAGAAATTCATTACCTATACCTAAAATATTAAATACATATTCAGGCAAAAATGTCATGTTGGGT